>NW_006443138.1:5501401-5536891 GCF_000325575.1 Pteropus alecto | reverse complement strand
TTGCTACATGCTACAGTGCCATAGAGAAATACTGAGTAGTTGGGGTGGACACCTAGGAAAACCCTCGGAGAGTGGGTGGCTTCTCACCTTTGTTAATCTCAGGGTTACCTCACTTTCCCCCTTTTTGAACTCTTCCAACAACTCTTTAAACAGTGTCCATAACAAATACCCTCTACTACCTGTCATGGGTGCTGCTTTCCTGTCTGGACCTTGACATATGCGAGCACACTTCGGCAATGGTTATTTGCACGTTCTCCAGGTTTTTGCTGATGTTCGAAGACTGAACAGTGTTGTCTGGTCTTCCACGATGTTCTCTGAGTTCCTTTGCATCCCTTCTGCCCTTAAGGGGCATTGAGCTGACATCTGCTACTGTAGTATGTAATCTCAGTCATTTGCCTCTGATTGACAGGTCCTCAAATTCTACACTTATTTCTTCTAATCTCAAACCTCTGCTGATTCTCTGGCCTCTGAGCACATCCAGCTCCCTTTATCAGGGCACACAGTGGCTCTGGGATCTCCTGCAGCCTGTGATTCCCCATGGCCTCAGGGCATATTCTCTCTCTCTCTCTCTCTCTCTCTCTCTCTCTCTCTCTCTCTCTCTCTCTCTCTCTTTCTCCCTCACCCCCCATTTCTCATTCTCCCTCTGCACTACACTACATTCATTCCACTTTATTGCCCTTTCTCTTTTTGGAGACGGTGTCAATTTAAATACCAGATGTCTAGAAGTGTGCAGCCTTCCCCAGGCTATGTTAATAGAAGTGGGCCACTAATTTCCTGATGTTTCTTCATGCTCACGCAGATGTCTCTATAGCTCACTCTTCACGGAGGTTCAACCTTAAGAGAGTAGGATAAAGCAAGGACACTGGCATCTTATTCTCCCTCTTCCTCTCTTCCTCCTTCCTGTCTATCCATCTCCTACTCAAATCAGAAGAATTTTCTTTCACTTCTTGGTCCTTTTTGACAAGGACTTGCCCCAGATTATTTCCTTCTCCCCAAAGTGTTATTTATACTCATCACTTTCCTGGAAATCATACTGACAGAAAGGCTGCAAGAAAACATGATTTCAAGTTGGGGGAAAGGGGAGTGAAAAATATATTCACTTAATATTTTAACATATTACTCCTGCTACATGCTCCCTCTAGTACATCTTTGTGTCCCTCAAAGGACATTTATCTAAGTCTCTTTCTAAGAAAGTGAAAGCTAGACTTATTGTTCTCCATTCATCCTCTAGGCCTGTGCTAGTCCATACAGCAGCCACTACTTCGTGTGGCTATTGAGCACTTGAAATGTGCCTAGTTACATTGAATTAAGATGTATTGTAAGTATATTAAATTACATACCAGACTCTCAAAACCGAGCAAAGAATGTAATATATTGCATTCATAATGTTTATATTGCTTATATGTTGAAATAACAGTTTGGATGATTGGAGTAAGTGAAATATATTATTAAGATTAAATTCACTACTTCTTTTTACTTTTTAATGTGACTATTAGAAAACTTTAAATTACACATGTTCACACATCATGTTTCTCTAAACCGGTTGCCAACTCTATGAGACCTAGGGCAGTTGTTGATTATTGTGCCCCTGGCTGGTCTTCAGGGCATTTGCACCAGGGTGGCTATACCAGCTGTTCACAGATGTGGTCAATTTGGGTCAATGCCCTCCCATGACAGGTGGTTAAATATTTTTCATGATGGTATGGCCATTGGCTAACACAGTGCCAGCACACAGCATTGGTTGGATGACTAAATGAAAATTAGTTGGATGATTTCTTCAGTTTCTAAAATTACCATGCAACTCTGACATGACGGATGATTATATAAATCTGTCACACTAACCAGATTTCCATTCTCTGCCCTGTTATTGAGAAGACAAAGCTAGAGCAAGTGTCACATTATTGTCAAAGCACAAACAAGAGAAAAGCCTCCTGTCCCATCTCTCGTGTGGGAGATTTAATTTTCGCTTTTAAATGTATCAGCTGAGTGACAAAAGCACAAGCCTTGTGAGTTTTCCTGACTCTATTCCCAGCCCAGGCTAAGGCAGTGACAGGGCCACATTCACACAGAGCTAGGCAGCAGCTGTTTTCATGGCATGAATGGAAAATCCCAGAAGAAACTTCTACCCCTAAAATGTATCCCTTTTTTTCTTTCCCCAGAGAGCTCGTCCCTGCTGATTCCGTGTTATGGGTTGAATCTTGTGCTGCCAAATTCATACGTTGAAGTTCTAACCTCTAGCACCTCAGAATGTGACTTGTTTGGAAACAGAGTTGTTGCAGATACAATTCGTTAAGATAAAGTCATAGTGGAATAGAATGCACCCATAACCCAATATAAAAAGGAGAAATTAGGACACAGACATGCACACAAGGAGAACAAGATGTGAAGATCAGGGTGAAGTTTCTACGAGCCACGGAATGCCAAAGATGGCCAGCAAACCACCAGAAGCTATAAGGGAAGCCTGGAGCAGACTCTCCCTCACAGCCCTCAGAAGAAACCAAGCCTGCTGACAGCTTGATCTCAGACTTCTACCTTCAGAACTGTGAGCCAATAAATTTCCGTTGTTTAAACTATTCGGTCTGTGGTACTTTGTTACAGCAGCCCTAGAAAATTAGTACATTCCTTCCATGTAAATTAGATTCCCAGTTCTTCCTTCTCATAACACCCACATCATAGTATTTATTAAATTAGTAAGATTTTTTTCCTGTGCATCTGTTTGTGTAATGTCCATGTCCCATTTTTCTCCAAGCTTAAAGAGACACCAGTGTCTGTTTTGTCCACTGCTGTACACCCAACATCTAGAAATGAAGAATTGCTTCATAAACACATTTTAATGAATACCTAGACTGCCCTACCATTGGAACCAGAAATGCAGCTGGGACAGGACCACACACATCACTCCTAAGCAAGAAAAGTCAGGAAGCAGAGGACATGCGCTAACAGGTTGGCTCGGCAGCTCTCCTTAATCAGAGTAAATGGTGACGTTTATTCATGTCATCTTCAGCACAGGCTAGTACATCAGATAAATTGGATGGTATCAGACAGGGATTGGGAGGCTGAGATAAATTCTCAAAATAGAGCCCTCTGCCCCTGGAGGCTAAAGGCCTCACTGTGCATGCATTTTTGAAGAGGCCAGAAAGGATGTACCCCTAGGCAGCAGCAACAAATAAGCAAAGGGCACCAAGCCCTTGGCTGTAGGAGGGGAGCCAACTAAAGGGAGATAAGCGGAAATTATCGCAGTAGCTGCCATTTACTGGATCTGGACTAAGTGTCACGCCAAATGCTCAACTTACATCATTTTATCAAATGTCTACCAAAAACTCACCAGTTAGTATTATCATTCCCATTTTACATGAGAAAACTGTGGTTTAGGGAGTTTAAATAATTTACCTGAGGTCACATAGTTAGTGAGTGAGAAGCCAAAATTTAAGGCCCAGAGATTGCTGCTCTGATACTTTCTTGGCTTCATGGTCTTGCGCACAGCTGGCCTGGATGACTTTCCTGCTGTGATCACTAAAAGCTGAAAAACTCATGTGCTTTACAAAGCACTATTTATCAATGTTGGTTTGCTGTCTATCTTTACCTACTAGACAACAAAATCTTAAGACAGCTGGACTGTGTCTCATTTATATTTGAATCCCCAGACTCAATTAGGTTTGCATTTCTACTGCCTAACACAAGACCCAGCACACTAGGAGCTCAAAAATGTTTGTAACACGAATAAATTAAATAAGCACTTGTTGATCATCTATATCAGCGGACTCCAACCTTTTTGGTTCCAGGGACCAGTGCTCCCATGAGAATCTAAAGCCGATGATCTGAGGTGGAGCTGAGGTGGAGCCAGTGCTGGGGAGAGGCTACAAATACAGATGAAGCTTTGCTCAATGGCCCACTGCTCACCTCCTATTGTGCAGCCTGGTCTCTAACAGGCCATGGACCAGTACCAGTCAATGGCCCCAGGGGACCCCTGATCTGAATGTACTTTAAAAGAAATTAGTCAAATGTTAAAACCTTCTTTGGTATAAAATCATTGGGGAAAGAACACTTACAAAGTACTGGCCTGGAGTTAAGCATTTCTCTTTTTCATTTTTCATTTGTGGAGTACTGCACTATAGTGTTTTGCTTTGTTTTGTTTCTGTAAATGAAAAAGCATTCGATGCCACCCTCTAGAAAGTTCACATCCTTTGTTGCCAAGCTGGCCTTCTCAAGACATCTGCTCTTGAAGCTCTCTTCCAGTTTCTTATGCTCAACTCTTCACTGAATTCCCTTTTGCACGCCTGTTCCAATTTTGCTTGGAGTTGTTTTTGCTAAATCAGGAACTTTTAATTTTAGTAAAATCTCCAAGGTAATCAAAGAATAGATATTTTCAAATTAGATCACTCTGAAAGGTAGCTAATTTTAGACTCCCTGATGATAGACATAGGAATAACTCCTTCTCTCTCCTAATAAGGAAACCAGAAGTCAACTGGTAGAAACAGAATACAATATTTCCATTCTCTCTAACCAAAGCCATGTGAAATTGTTCCTTGGCAAATATTCTTTTGTTTCGTTTACTTGTCCTTATCCTAAGCAGGCAAAGGAGGACTGCCAAATACCAACTCAAAGAATACTATGTAAAATGCTAAATATAGAGTAAAGAATACCAGGGAGTATTCTAAAAATTAGTTTCTAATAGAGTCTGTAGTGTCTTCATAGTTCTAGAAAACAGCATTGCTGCCATATTGGTTTACAGCAAAAGCAATCATTCTAGGTTCAAAAGCCCTCACAACAGAGCTAGTAAAACCTTTCACCTGGAGGCCATCCAATTTAATGTGACTTCCACTGAACCACACAAACTCAGAAAATGAGAAGACACATGGAAAAAGAAGCTAGCAGCTGAGCTGAAAGTATTTCTGTCCAATCTTTACAAATGACACTGAAGTTAAATATTGCAATGAAAAAGCTCACATGTGGCTCAAATCCTGACTAGTAATCCACACTGGACATAGGCTCTACAATGGGAGGCCTCAAGGGGTAAAAGTCTTAGATTGTAATTTGATATTTATGATGTTCTATCGCCATCTCCTGGAAGAAAAGACAAGAACACGAAAGAGGGTGCTAGAATTTCAGGCTTCAGTGAGAGCAAGAGATAACATCAAACCTATGGGTAATGAGGCTCTACAGTTGCCCATCCCCAGAGAAGATCTGCATTCTCATTAGTAGGGAGACATGAGATCCTGTTTTGCGAGAGTCAGTAGTACTGCTGGAGCACACAGATACTAAAAAAATCACTTCTACACTCGACTCTGAAAGTAATCACCATTGTCTTTGCTTTTTCAGTCTCAGAACTCAGCAAAAGAGTTCTAAGGATTTTAAAACATTGTTAATCAGACTAAGAATTTTTCCAGATTCTTATTTCCCAGGCTGGATTGAGTTAAAGTTATTTACATATATGGCACAAACGCAACCAAATGAATTGGAATGTTTGAATTTCTCTACTCAAGATCAGTCTTCATTTCTCAAGGTTTGGTTTATACAACAACAAAGGATCATAGTATGACACCTTAAAATATTATCTTAAAACACACTTAAATTTTGATCATCATATCTTTTCCATCAATATTCTGGCTCAAAAAAAAATCATTAAACTAGAGTAGAAAGTATTTTAGTCCAACCATTTTGCAGTCCCAAATCACAAGTTATATTTACAGAGTGGGAGGAAAACTCCCAAGTCAATTCCCACCAATCACCACGTTTGGACCCCATCCTGCCCCATCATCCTGCCTCTTGGGGAGTTTTGCAGCTTATACAACTCACCAACGTCCTGGAGTAGCCAGAGGCAGCTGCTTCCTTTCTGAATACCCATTATGCTTATTTATAAAACACAGAGCATGGAACACAGGTTTAGGATTTTAGAGCTGGAAGCAAGCTTTCTTTTCTACCTGATACAAGTGATTGGCTGGTGGTACCCGATGGCCTATTTTGGAACACAGCATTGAATATGTCAGGCTCTTTTTCTCCCCCAATTCAGCTTTTATTGAGGACCCAGCACTATGAGGATCATGTAAGAGGTATAACTTCTATTTCCAAAATGCCAGCTACGTCTGAATTTGGCTTCCCAAACTACCTATAAACTGAAAAGAAAAACATGGTGGTCCAATAGAAAAGAAGCCTCACCCTTCCCTACGTTCTGCCTCTTGACAACTATCTCAAGTAACACGATATTTAGTAAGGTTACTTGAAAGAGTTAATTGCCACATGGGAACTCTCTCCCAAGCTGATGGCCAGGAGGAAAAATAAACTTTGTTACTGCCAAACTTTTTGAGGCAGAAACTGCCCACACAACAACATCAACAACAAAATTGCACCATCCTAACCTCCCATTGAACCAACATTTGGGGTCAGAAATTCTTGAGATCTTTTACGTTCATCCTTTCCTCCCTTTTATTCCTCTTCGTCTCTCACTGTGGAATCTTCGTTGCTTTGATGTGTGAGCAGTTTTGGGTACCTTCCCATTTATCTTCCAGATATTTTTCCAGCTGAACACTTGCATTGTTTGTGTTTAATGATAAATCCATATAACTCAGATACTTGAGTAAGATATACAAGGTGTTGAGATTGTCAATTCAGCAGTTATCTTTCAACTTCCTGCAGACTCTCATCAAAATGAGATAGCCATGCTCTAACCTGTCAGTAAGACTACACCAAAGTAAGCTGAGAGTCTGGGTACCTGATACAATTCCTTTCAAGTTTCAAAAATATATCTAAATTGGCACTGGTCCCCTCCCTGTAGATTTCACCAGTCTCTATGGTTTTAGGCAGTTTCTCATCTTCCACTCTTCCACCACAGACTCGAGGTCCAGCGCAGAGAACTCCTTGGAAGTTTCCCTAAATGTGCCAGGTTTCCTCAGGTCCCCATGGTTCACATAAGCTCTTGTTTCTACTTCAAACGCCTTCCCTTTGACCTACTTGCCCTTTACATTTGAGCCCAGGAGTTACCTTCTCTTGCCTCCTCCTGGCAGTCTGGAGTCCTTCACCTCTGTGCTCATACAGACCCTATTCCTACCGCCATCACATGTTAGTAGAATTGCTTTCCCCTCCCACATGGTATAGGTACATTCTGGGAAATGATTAAGAGTTTGATTCTGTATCCCGGCACTCAGGGTTGAGTCAAATACATAACCAGCACTCTGCAAATGTTTGCCGGCTGGATCGCCATTCCTGACGGTTGAGAAGTTAAGGAGGGGAGCACTTTCCAGTGGCACACAGCACTATGCACAGCCAGGGCAATGGCTTCCTGGCCAGTTCAGACCGGCAAAAAGACACTACCATTTACTTTCCTCCTTCCACCTCTTGTCACCTATCTGATGTTCTAGACAGCCACATTTCCCCATCAGCCAAAGTTTTAGACCCATCAAGAATATCACTCAGTCATAAGAAAAGATGAAATACTGCCATTTGTGACAATATGGATGGATCTTGAGATTATCATACTAAGCAAAATAAGTCAGACAGAAACAGCTGAGAATCATATGATTTCACTTCTATGTGGCATATAAACTGAAAGCAAGAAATGAACGTGGCAAAAAAAAGAAAGAAAGAAAGAAAGAAACTCATGGACACAGACAACAGTTTGGTGGCTACCAGAGAGAAGGTGGGGGAAGGGGGTAGGCAAGGGTAAAGGAGGTCAAATATATGGTGACAGAAGGAAATTTAACTTTGGGTGGTGACCACACAATGTAATATACATATGATGAATTATTGAACTATACACTTGAAATATATATGATTTTATTAACCAATGTCACCCTAATAAAGTTAATTAAAAAATAAAACATTGAAAAAAAAGAATAAACCTGTAAATGAAGCAGGTCACAACTCCTCAGCTTTCCTAGGCCTCCCTGGAGAACTCTCTTTGAAGTCCAGCAATGACTAGGCTACCTGTCCTTGTGTGACCGGTCTCCTCTAATATGAAGTCGCATAGCACTATGCCAGGCATGCAGTTGACACTCGGCATGGACATCGGAATTTGCCCTCTTCTCCCAACTCAATTCACTAAAAACCTAAGTTTCATTATTTCTGTCTCCTAAAATCATCTTTGTTATAAAGGGAGTTCTGTTTCCAGGATAGAAATTAATCACTTCATATTTTAAATATTTCACTGTTTCTATAAAGCCACCATTACTATGTCCAGGGGAAAATGATATTCAGGCACATCCCTTAACTCCTAAAGACCATGTAACAGAGGGAAACTCCATCTCCAAATAATGTGCTTTTGTGTCAGTGTCAGAAAGAATACGGGGCCGGTTAGAATAAGGACTTGATATAATTTTGAATATGACTTATGATCTCAGTATTCTATACTATGAAGTACCAGCTTACTTCTTTTATCAACTTTGATGGTCTGCAGAGACTTAAGATATATAAAGACCAGAATGTGTATCTTTATTATATTTCAAAATGTCAATTTCTGTCTATACATCAATAACACTTTGTCCAAAAATCTCTTTCAGGCAAGCCTTCTTTGTTAAGTCTCCAAGTAATTATTTTACTTTATAAGATCTCAGTCCTACACTTTGCCATATTATAATAATAAAGAAATATTTTAATATCAAACTATGTATTTTTTCGTTTCCTCTCTTCCTCACCACCATTCTCAGTCCCACATGCCACTACTCAAGTAGTAGCTACAATTTTCTATATGTACTGACTACCTCTAGTCACGTAAGGCATGGCTTTCAATTACAAAAGCCAGGAAATTGAGCGAGAATGGCTTTTTATTTTGTTTTTTGGAAGGAGGGGAGTTGACTTTTTGTCTTGTGTTTTCAGTTCCAAAGATCTGGGCCTTAGATATTATAAGCCAAATCCTGGTGGACCTAAAGCATAGACTTTACACAATAAACCCTATAGTTTAATGATATGAGTTGCTACTTTACTCCCCCAAATAAAATAAAAGTTTGGCTAGAGAGTAGAAAAGATAGAATCAGAGAGGCTATGACCAGCACAAGTAAGCAGGATGGTCCTTGAGAAAAGGCCTGGCCCTCCCAGCTGTAGACTGAGTCCTGGGAGCAAGGCAGCAGCGAGACAGTAAAAATATCCATAGAAACCCCAAGAAAGCCTGGGGAGATTCCAGAGCAGAAGGAACAGTGTTCATCTTCTCAGAGTATTGTTCATAATGGTACGAATCTCATAGAGAAGCCACATTTATCTGAAAGCAATCGATAGAGAAGATGCACAGGCTGTTAGGCCCAGGTCTCTTATGTAAGTACACTAATGCCATACATGAGGGCTCCATCCTCACCTAATCACCTCCCCCAAAAGCCCCACCTCCTAGTACCATCGCACTGGAATTGGATTTCAACATCTGAATTTTGTGAAGATACAGTCCATAGCAAGTCCCTAGGAACTTGGGCCACCTGAGCTACCTCTGAGGAAAAGCATAGAGAATTCTGAAAGAGACAGAGACTTAAACCAGAACAGACTAAGTTATCTTGAATTAGAAAGACTGAGTTTGTCATTACCCAGTGGAAATGGAAGCGTGTGGCTTGCGTTAATTTTAATTTTAAAGAAATAAATGTATTCTTGTTCAAGTATATTTTTCTACTTTTCTAAATCCTTACTCCATAAAAATGAAAATCTAATGCATTAACATCATTTATTCATTCAACCTAAAATTGGATGTCTATTCTAAACACTATGCTAAAAGCTTGAAATACAAAGATAAATAAGCTGTCTTTAAGAAATTTATAGTTTAGTACAGGAGACCCTATAGTTACATGTGATAAGTACTATTATAAAGGTATACGTATTTGTTTCCTGAGGGTGCTGTGACAAGTTACCACAAACTTGGTGACTTAAAACAACAGAAATTTATTCTCTCACAGTTCTGGGGGCCAGAAATATGAAATCAAAATTGTAGTAAAAACAGCACTTACTAAAAAAATAAGTCCATGGAGTACTCATGTGTAATCCACATGTAATATATAAATCTGTCCAAAATAATTTTTCTTAATCTGCCAATCGAAGTAGAGTGATTTTTACATATTTTATATAAGTATACACAGTAAAAATAACTGAACTAGAAATTTGTGGTGAAGCTAGTATTGAACAAAAACAGTATTTCAGCATAACATTGTTCTCTCTTTGCTGCCTGATATCAATTGGATTTTTCAAATGCTTGATTATTTAAGTAAATTACTTTTTAAATCAACCTGAGCAAACTTCAGTGGTATCAGACTTTTTTATAAACAAAGTCTCTACATTTGGTTGCATTTTATTAAAAAGTACTGGAATCTTTAATCAAGGCATTCAATAAATGGGAGACTAAAAAAACTTCAGCTTGTAAAAAGTTTTAGGGAATTAAGGTTATTGAATACAAAGTTTATAAACAAAGAAGCAATGAAATTTATCGTTATGAAAGCCAGGAAGTAAACAAATGTAACAATAAAAGTTTAAATGATATTCAGGATTTAATTTTGAAATTCTGTAATTGCACTTTGGAATATCTTAGCTTGAGAAAAATCTTTTGATGGAGCTCCTATTTTAATTAGATAAATAGGCATTCTGTTTCAGAATAGCATGGATAAAGTTGAGAAGACTACAATTTGCAATATCTAAATTTATCAAAATGTTTCAAATAAACATAAATAAAGACAACCTTTTTGACAAGTATTTTCTTATAAAAATACATGACAAGGAAAAATATTCTGGATTGAAGAAAAAAGTATCTAGACTAAAATTCTAAACTTTTTTCTCCTCTGAATATATAAAAAGATAGAATTGAGAATATTCTCATTTAGCAGAATGTGCTCTGAGCTTATTAAGTCTCTCAGTGCCCAAAGAGAAACTATATTCTCATTAAAAATAGGGTCAATTAATGTCAAAATTTTCCAATATATATACCATCAAATCCAATTTGTAATATTATGAGAAGTTTTATAAAAATTTTAGAACGTATTGAAAAAATGCATTTACTCAGAGAAAATATTTACTCAGAGAAAAAGAGGAGGTGAAACACAGGATCGCAGATATAGGACAGGTCCAGTTAAGAAACTAATTAAAATACAGTAATGTGGTTCAAGAATAATTATTATGCTTGTGTTATTTTTTAACATTAAAATAATCAATATATCTGCTTTAATATTTTTAAAGAGACTTTTTAAAACAATTTTTAGTGGAGTGGTCTTACATGTGCAACAATAATATAAAACCAATTAGCTGTTGAATAAGTAAATATTTAAAAATCACATGATTTTAATTCCTTTTAACAGCTCTTCTTATTCTCAGAAATAACTTTGTTGACAATTTAGATTCCATAAGTGTAGATTGTGTGGGAGTGGAAGGGAGGTCTTTCAGGCCATGCTGAGGGTCCTGCCCTAAAGTTTCAGAGGATGGTACAGGATGTTAGAGGAGGGAGTGGGTGAAGCCAGACACACAGGTGTCAGGCCCCTAACCTCACTTCACCTGGAGACACTCAGCTTCCATCTGTTTTGCCCACTGGATTTCCACGTAAGCTCTAATTTGAAGAAATGGTCCTCTCGCTAAAAATAAGCTTAAAAACACTGCTGTGGGTAATGGAGTGTCAGGGATGATTTTTAAGCAGGGAAGTAACATGATCAGGTTTGCATTTTTAAGTCACTTTGACAACAAGAGGGAGGATGGACACTTGTGAAAAATAAACATGGGTTAGCACATGCATAGAGGACTTCACTGCACTCAGATTTAATGTCATGCTCTTGGCTTTTGCAAAAGACCAAAAAAACATGTTTCCAAAAACCCTCATGTGAAGACCTGCACATTGAATTATGATTAGAATTTCATGAAAAGAAAAGTTCTGTTTCTTTAGACAACCTAATTTGATTTCAATTACAAATCGACAAAAACTATATTACATAATGTGGGTTCTTTTTGATCTAGCTGCTCAGAACTAAATTAAATGTTTGACTGTAGCAACTAATTTATTCTAGCTACTTGCAATACAAAATTTTCCTTTACTTTGTTACTTTGTTTTGTTTTGACTGTTTTCTAAATTGTCATTTTGAATATACTTTGGAAAGACTGAATCTAAGTCATAAATAATAATGTAATGATTGCTAACATTTGATAGGGCTTATATGTGCCAGACAATATTCTAGACTCTTTATATATATTAACTCATTTAATCCTCACTAAAACTAAATATGAACCTCTCCCTGACTTTGGGATTAGTGAATTTACTTATAAAACACTGATGACATCAAATGACATGTTTCTCTTTATCACCAGTATAAGCTTAACTAAACATTTCTGTGCTTAAAATCCAACAAAGAATGGAAATAGTCCATTTCAAATAATTAAATAAATAACTGCAATGAATGAACTAAAGATTGAATCACTAGAAGTCACCTTTCTGATCCTCAACTCCCTCATATATAAAATAAGTATAAACAGGGACGGGAAGCATGGCATAGGGAATGCAGTTAGCATTAATACATTGGCTAGGTGGAGGGTCAGGGGAGGTGGGGAGCAATTGGAGGGATCATTTTATGAACTATATAGATGTCTAACCGATGTACTGTATACTTGAAACTAATTTAAAATTTTTTTTAATTAAAAAATTATTCAACAAAAGAATGATACATAACAAGGTTGTAGGGAGTTCTAATGAGAAAATTAATGTAAAATCACACTGAAATTTTTAAGGTGATAAACGTTATTGTTATTCTGAAAAAGAGACAATGAGGAGTTCTTTGTTACTATCTTACACCTCTCATGAATTCCATCGTCAAGTCACTCTTCACAATAATTCTAGAATTCAATCACTTTTCAGCACCTGGACACCATTGTCGCGCACCAGGACCGTTGCCAGTCTCCTAATGGGTATCCTGCTTCACATGTTTTTCCTCCTCCATACAGCAGGCAGAGCAATTCTTTTAAAATACGGTGTAGATCACACCACTCCTCGGCTTAAAACTCTCTGACTGGGCAGAATATCGACCCCTCAAATATGTCGTAATCCCTAGAACCTGTGAAGAAGTTCCTTTCCATGACAAAAGGTCTTTGCAGATGTGATTAAGTTAAGGATCTTGAGATGCGGGGAGGTTATCCTTGACTTTCCAGTATAATCACAACAGTCCTCATAAGAGAGAGGCAGGAGTGTCAGAGTCAGAGGAGATGTGACAACGGAAGGAGAGGTTTGAGTGGTGCCATTGCTGAAAAGGAGCAATGAGCCAAAGAATGCAGGCAGCCTCTAGAAGGTGAAAAGTCAGGGGACAGATTCTCCCCTGAAGTCCCATGAAGGAAAGCAGCACTGCCATCACCTTGATTACAGCCCCATGTTACAGCTTGAATAGGGTCTACTCAAAAATATGTCAGAGTTCTAACCCTCCAGTTACCTCAGACTGTGCCCTTATTAGGAGATAGTTTTTACAGAGGTAATGAAGTTAAAATGAGGTCATGAGGGTGGGCCCTATTCCAATATGACTGGTGTGTATGCAAAAAGAGAAAAATTTGGTCGCAGACATGCACACAGGGAGAACACAAGGTGAAGATGAAGACAGAGATCAGGGTGATGCTTCTACAAACCAAGGAGTCCAAAAATTGCCACCAAACTACCGGAAGCTAGATGAGAGGCAGAGAACTGATTCTTCCTCACAGCTCCCAGAAGGAACCAACCCTGCCGACATCTTGAGCTCAAACTTTTAACCTTCAGAAATGTGAGACAATAAATTTCTGTTGTTTAAGCCATTCAGTTGTGGTACTTCATTACAGCAGCCTCGTACATCCCCAGAAGACCCATTTTGGATGTCTGACCTCCAGATCTGTAAGATTATTAACTTGTATTGCTCTAAGCCACTAAGTTTGTGGTAATTAGTTATAGCGGCAATAGGAAACTATTATACTCTCCAAACGCTCCCCATCAGAAACCTTAAAATCTAAAATTCTCACCATAGCCTAACATTTTCCAACCTGACATTTTCTCTTTGACTTAATCGCCTCCTATTCTTCCCCTCTCCCTCTATCCCAGCCCCACTGACCTCCTTGCTGTTCTTCGAACACCCTTCCTCATTCACCCCAGAGCCTTTACATTTGCTGCTTTCTCTGAGTGAAATGTTCTTTCTCCTCATTTGCTCCCTGCCTTCCTTCAAGTCCCTATTCGTGTGTCACCTTAATCAGAGAGGCCTTTCCTCAACACCCATAGAAAATAGCACTATCTCCTTTCTCGGCTTTATTTTTCTTAGCACATACCACCATTCAATGTTAGATACACTTGTTACTTTGTGATCATCATCCCCCCTCGTCTGCATTAGAACATAAATGCCTTGAGAACAGAGACTTGTTTGATTCATTCCTGTGCCCCCACTACCTATAGCAGTACCAGGTGCATAGGAAGCACTCAATACATCTTTATTGACTGCAGCTGTATTCTGTCTCTGAAGTTCTTTCCACTTCAACTATTTTCAGTATCTTTGTCTTTGAGCATATGAACAATGAAATCATAGGCTCAGGGTCATAAAGCCAAAATACTCACCCATGTGACCCTCATCAAAATAAATTGAGAGGAGACGAGCTCACCATGGAGAGAGCAGCACAGATTCACTGCGGAACTGCGAAACCTTTCAAAGCAGATAGTCAAGATCACAACAAGGCAGACCACCCAGGACCAGAGAAACCAGTCAAGATGTAATGCCAGCTCTGGACTTACAATTAATCACAAAAGGCTTGCTGGGTAATTAAGCCTGGGTTCGGAATGAGATATTAAAATCTTTTTAACGCACTAAAATATTTTTCATGCAGTAGTAAAAGGGGATATGCTTTAGTTGTTTGTAAGGAACTTGAAATTAATCATAGTTTTCAAAACTCTCTCATTTCTAACTTTAAATTTTAGCTAATAGGATGTGACTGTGGTTGAAAACATAGACAGCCTCACAATAGAAATCCTAATGTGAGTAGATAGGCTGGAGAATGCAGCTTGAAATGAAATTGTTTCTCAATTTCATACTCACGATTTTTTGCTTCAACTTAGAAGTCGCGCTCCATATCTGAATATGGGTGAAATTATGAGGGCTTTTGTTTTCATCTTTGTTTTTACCACAAAATCGCTATCCTTTGTTTATTCTCATCACTATGCCCATAGGCTTAGGACTTACAACGCCAAACATAAGCAAAGGAAGGAATGGACTGTCCATTTTTAAACGAGCTTAAACGAAGTGTCTTCATCCACTTTTCACTGCTGAGCGAACGTCAGTCCAGTAAATAGCATAGAATAGAGACATCTCATATCCTGGGAGATGCTTCTAGACCCCTCAAATCCCAAATCTGTAATTGCCATTGTAAGGGGAGGAATGCGTATGGCCATCCTAGATACATTCAAGGAAGTAGGAGGGGCTAATCTGGTCAGAATCCTCGATAATCAATTGGATGCATTTATTAATACGTTTTAAATGCCATTTGCCCTATGCCAGTCGTTAGCTCCTGTTCATTCTCTGCAGCAGGAGTCGTCCCTGAGCCAGAGCTGCCCCTGGGGCCCAGTGGCCTCACTATTTCCCATCACATGCCCAGACCTGCTGGTCACCATTAAAATTTTCTGTATCAGGAAGCCAAACAAAGGTGGTAAAAAATTCCAAACTTTTGATGTAGGCCCGAGGGGAGCAAAGAAGTCTCATTTAAACCTCAAATGGAAGCCAAGAGCTCCCTCCTTGAGTACCATGTGGTGCTGGCCTAGTCTTCCGTCTTTCCAACCATAAAGTGACCTCTTTGTTCCCCATCTGCTCTTGGTCTTTATGTCTATCTCCCTCAGGCTTTTCTGGATCTCTTTTGCCAAATACTATTAAAACTCTTCTTTTTACTTCACTACACCATATAATTTCCCCCTACAGTGTAAAAGAAAACATATAAACTCTGAAACGATCCCTTGGGTTTCTTAATGGGCATTGGAGCACACAGCGCCATTGGCTGAGAACCACCTGGCCATCGGCTGGGCTCCCTCACCAGTTAACCCACTGTCCCAAATTTAAATGATATGAAACTACATTACAGCAAAATTACATGAGCCTGCAGGCTGCCTGTGAGCAGTCAGGACTGTACGTGTGAAATGTAGACATGCTAAGGCTCCTCTGTTTTATTTTCAGTAATGTGACATGCTGTAGATTCCTGTAGGCAGTGTTACGTAGTCATTAAATACACAGGCTGAGGAGTTAGGCAGCCTGGGGCAAAATTCTGGATCTATCATTCAGGAGATATGTGACCTTGAGCAAATTCCTTAGGGCATTGTTTCTGCAACTCTAAAAAGGGAATAATAATACTTACCTGATAGAGTTTTTGTGAGAATTAAATAAAAGGCATTCTGTACAACGCTTGCCACATAGTATGCACTCAGTAAACATTAAAAGAGATTGATATTGTTGTGGTTGTTATTATTTCACTATTAAATGAATTAGTCTCAGCAAATATAGAAATGATAAAGACATAATTAATAATGGTGTTTAAATTATTACCATAATTTAGAAATGCATGTAAAAGCAAAGCGATCTTATAATTTTACAACTGACCAATCATCACTGTGTGACCCCCTAACCCCAGGGTCACATCTTAAAGTCTCAGAGAGAAAAAAGAATATCAATTGACCTCACTGCAAACCTGTATATTAGTTTTCTATTTCTGCATAATGAACTACCAAATTTTAAGTGCCTTAAAACGACACATATTATTATGTCACAGTTTCCATGGGTTAAGTGTCCAGATACAGGTAAGCTGGGTAGTCTCCTCAGGGCCTCACAAAGCTGAAATGTCAGTCATGGCTGCAGTCTCATCTGAGACCTGGGCCTCTTCCAAGCTCACTGGTTGTTGGTGGAATCATTTTCTTGTGATCGTAGGACTAAGTCCTCATTTTCCCTGATGACTGTTGGCTGGGAACTGCTCTCAGTTACTACAGGCCACCCTAAGGTATCCCCCTCCAGAAACAGTTCACATGAATGTTTGCTTCTCAAATCCCGCAGCAGGGCCTCTCTGCTGCTTGGAAGTTCTCTGACCTCTAGACCCTCGTTTAAAGGGCTCACCTGATTAAGTCAGGTCTATCCAGGTTGGTCTCCCTTTTGATTAACTCAAAGTCAATTGATTAGGAAACTTAATTACATCTGCAAAAATCCCTTCACCTTGGTCATAGACAACTACAACGTCCATCATATTCACAGCTCTTGCCCAAAGTCAAGGGGAGGGGATTACACAAGGTGCATACCCAAGAGACATGAATCTTGGCCACCATCTTAGAATTCTGAAACCACAATCTGAAATCAAATATTACAACTATAAAACAAAACTCACAGATTTATTTACTCCGTGATGGTCTAAAAATGACATTATTTTTAAATAAAGACAGAAACTGACAAATAATAATAGACTCTGGGATAAATATAGTGGGTCGAACACATTCATTTATCTCTCTCTTCTGTCTCCCCAAAATACACTCAAATAACAGTAAAAGAATAAAACAGTTTAAAGTTTCCAGGACAAAGAGAATAGGAGAGCATGGACAGAAGATGCTGACAAGCATTTGGAAGATGGGAAATGAATAAAGATGTGGTGAATGGCTTGCTAGAAAAAAGAAAGCTGAACCCAGGTGCTCACAGAGGCAGAAACCAACAAACAATGGAAAGGCCTAAGGATCGGAGGATCCACATGGTAGGCGGTAGGTTAAGGAATTAAGAAGTGGCTGCCAGTCTGTACGGAGAACAGTTATACTCCTAAGTCTCTTCCCTCACCTCACATAGCAAGGGTTTGGATTGAACTGCCGAAGAGATTCTGGGGTCAGAGACAGTTGGGAAATTAAATGAAAATTTACACCCTGTTTTAATTAAGATGTCCCGCCTTGACCACCTGCTTCAATATTCTTAAAATTCTGAAAGAAAAATATTTTATCCTTCAATTCTTTATTTAGCCAAACTATCAATTATAAGGATAATGTATTCATTTTCTAGAGCTCCATAACGAAAGACCACAGACTGGGGAGTTGAAACAAAAAATAATTATTTTCTCACTCTTCTAGAGTCTAGAAGTCCACGATCATCAGGTCTTCTGAGGCCTCCTTTGTTGGCTTGCAGATGGCCACTTTTTCACTGCATCCTCACATGGCCTTCCCTCTGTGTATGTGGATGCCTGATATCTCCAAATTTCCTCTTCTTATAAGAATACCAGTGAGATTGAATTAGAAGCTGCCCTACCAGCCTCGTTTTAACTTATTTACCTCTTTGCAGCCTCTCTCTCCAAATATAGTCACATTCTGAGGTAGTAGCAGTTGGGGCTTTAACACATGAATTTTGGGTGACACAATTCGGCCCATAACCAGTAGAATAAAGGCTTTTTTATACCAATGAAAGTCTTAAGAAAAGAAGGGTGGAGGATGTGCTCCACAAAAATGAAGGCTCAAACTATCAAGGAGGAATGAATCCAGCTCAGAAAGTAGGAGATCTAAGACAGAAAAGAAGCAAAGGGATTTACAACCACTGTAAAGGCAGCCCCGAGGGAATCCAGAAAGATGGGAAAGGTCGGTGAGAGTCTCGGGTGGGAGTAGGGCAAGGTCAAGTGTATGGCTTGATGGATTCAACTGCATTAAAAGTGGTCATACAGTTCTAACAGTGATAGGTACAAAGAAACCTAAGCAAACAAAAGGAACTAAGAGATTATTAAATCCAAAAAATACCAAAGTTGTTCAGGAAATGAGTATAATCAGAGAGCACTGCAGTGTTCAAAAGTGAACAATGCTTCCTTATTTTAATAAAGTAAACAATATTAATTCAACCAAAAATTGTGATATAACTGTTTGGGGGAAGGTAATGGGAAGGAAAATGGGGGAAGGGGGTGGCCTAAAAATGCTAAATCTACATCTTCCCTAATAAGACGATGATAAAGAATGGCTAAAATTAGATAATCAGGGGATTGCAGTTTAAGTGCATTAATGAGAAATCTAGAGGTAAATATTAGAAGAGATAAGAATGGTGAAACTTATTGCCTCTGGAGTTTAGGGGTCAGCACATGTGTGGCAAGAGGTGATGTTTTTATTTTATAAAAATATAATTTTTAAATGTCTGAGACC
Source organism: Pteropus alecto (assembly GCF_000325575.1). NCBI lineage: Eukaryota > Metazoa > Chordata > Mammalia > Chiroptera > Pteropodidae > Pteropus > Pteropus alecto. The sequence goes on along the minus strand of NW_006443138.1, from coordinate 5,517,843 downwards.
AAAGAAAAAGAGAAAAAAACATTAAACAAAGAAAATATAAAAGCACCACCCCAAGTAAAAATACACAGAGTTAACCACCTCTTGCTCTGTATTATATTTGAGCATCTCCAAGAATACAGCAGGGAAAGTTGGGGTCTCCTTATTACTAGTGTAACAGATATGTTACGAGGTGCTTGCCTACCGCGTGTGTCAGGCGAGAAGATGGGTGGAGAAAACGGCTTCGTCCTTAAAGAACTCACAGTGTAATTGGAGAGATAAACACAAAGAATTGCGGTTAATGAGATAGGTCTAACATTTATATATATATATTTTTTAATTCCTAAGGTTTTCTCCCTAACCAGTTCTTTCTTGTTTATCATGTAAATCTTTGCTATCTGAAACAGAACCTTCTGATACCTAATCTCGCTCTCCCCGTTTTTTAAGCCTACGTTTGACTAGTATTCATAAGCTAGTCTACACTTCCTATTTCCTTTTTTTGCTCTCATTGCATTTAGCTTTTGCATCTATAAATAAAACGACTCACCATGTCGCCAGATTTTTGAGCTCTTTTCAGACCTCGTTTTTCTTTTTTCTTTTTTTACACTGATCCCTGGGCCCTGCCACATAAGTACTAATTCTGCAGATCTGGGGTGGGGCCCTGGAATCTGCATTTTCGCCAACACTCCAGGAGCACAGTTGTAAGCGCAGGAAGAAATAAAGAGCTGGCTAAGAGGCAATAAAAACGTGTAATTTCTTTCTAACACGGGTTTTCTGTTAATAATTGAAATATACACCTTTCTCAGATTTAAATAATTCTATTTAAAAATTTTTAAAAATTGGGGAATTCAGATTTTTAAATGCCTATAGTGCCATTATTCTCACATAGCAGTTTATTTTTCTCCTCTATTCTGGCATTTTCTTTGGCTCGTTTTCATTGTTCATTTTTAGTGTCAGCACTATTCATTTTCATAGATCTTGCATTGTTGGATCAGTTATAAAAATGGCCATGTAAATGACTGTTATAATGAGATGTGGACATATGCAGCAGGGCACACAGTCATTTCTCGCCCCCCGCCCCCCATTTCTTTATTTCTTAAACTTAAAAAAGTTAGACATTTATATAATCCATAAAGTGATGCCCCCGATTCCTCTAGCACCTATCTGGCACTACACAAAACCAATAATATTGACTATATTCCCTCTGCTGTACTCTTTTTTCTTGTTTATTGACAGCTCTGCTACCATTTGACAAAGTTGAACACTTATTTATTCTTGAAACTCACTTCTCTTGTGGCTTCAATGACACCACTCTTTGCAAGGAATTTCAAAGGTTTGCCTTTGAAATCTCTGGCCACTATATCTTCTTCCACCAGCTTGTGGAACGTTGGGGTTCCCAAAGGTTTTATACCCAAACCACTTAATACCTTTCTCAGGTGTTTCCATTGCAACCCAACAACTCCAAATAATAACTCCAACGTGACTTCTAATGTTTTCTATCCTAATCCCCACATTCCTGACCATGTGTCCCATAAACTCATCAAGTACGATGTGTGTCTACTTGCAAAAACCTGTTCTTCCTCTTGCATTTTCTTCCAAGACACTAGCATCCATCTACTCATTCGTGCTAGAAACCTGAGAATCAACCTCTAGAACAATTCTCACCCATTTCCCTATAGAGCACTAAGTCCCATAAAGTCCACCTCCTAAATAGTTCTTATATATGTCTTCCCATTTCCAGCCCTACTAACATAATTCTAGTTCAGACCCTTGTCATTTTTTTTTTTTTAGACTTTTTTTTTTTAATAGTTTTAGGTTCCCAGCAAAAGTGAGAGGAAGGTATGGAATTCCCCATATACTCCCTGCCCCTACATATGCATAGCCTATTAAGATCTTTGGCCAATTTTTAAAATTGAATTGTTTAATTTTCCCAGGTACAGAATTGTAGTGTGGTGGTTCTTTTTCTCTAAACACTGTAAATATTTTACTCCACTCTCTTCTTGCTTACATAGTTACCATTCTGAGAAAAATTGAGATATAATTCTTACTTCCTTTATAGGTATGGTATTTTTTCCTCTGGCTTTCTTCAAAATCTTTTCTTTCTTTTTTAAAAATTTTTTAGTTTGAAAATGACATACCTAGGTACAGTTTTTCTTTTTGTTTGGGGCTTTTGTTTTTGTTTTGGCATTTATCCTAATTTGTATTATGGGGGCTTCCTGGAGCTATGGTTTGGTGTCTGACGTTAATTTGGGGGAAATTCTCAGTCATTATTGCTTCACATATTTGTTCTGTTTCTTTCTCTCTTTCTTTTCCTTGTGGTATTCCCACAGGGGAATGCATATGTTATGCCTTTTGTGGTTGTCCCACAGTCCTTGGATATTTTGCTCTGTTATTTTCAGTCTTTGCTTCCTTTGCTTTTCAGTTTTGGAGGTTTCTATTGAGATAGCCTCAATTTTAGAGATTCTTCCTCAGCTCTGTCCCGTCTACTAACCAGCCCATTATTCATTTCTGTTACAGTGTTTTTGATCTCTGGCATTTCTTTTTTGGTTCTTTCTTAAGATTTCCATCTCTCTGCTTATTTTGTCCATCTTTTTTTGCATGCTGTCTACTTTATTCATTAAAGCTCCTAGCATACAAAAGTTATTTTAAATTTCCTATTTGATAATTCCAACATCCCTGCCTTGTCTGGTTCTGATGCTTGCCTTGTCTTTCAAATTGTGTTTCTTTTGCCTTTTGATATACCTTGTGAATTCTTCTTGATAGCTGGACAATGATGGACCAGGTAAACTGAACTGCTAAAAGTAGGCCTTTAGTAATGGGATTGGTGGGGTAGAGGGAAAGGTGCTTCTCTATAGTCCTACAACTGGGTCTCAGTCTTTTAGTGGGCCTATGACTCTGGACTGTGAACTTCACAAGTGTTTCTGTTTTTTCTCCCGCTCAGGTGGGACAGGATGGCTAGATTGGACTGAAGTTGGGTGTTTCCCTCCCACCAGGTCAATTAGGCCGTGCCAACACCCAGCAGGCTGGGAGCTGGTTAACTTGTGTTTCCTGAGGGCAGGCCTCATCAAGAAGAACAGAGCGCTCTGGAGTATTTCCAAATAGTTACTTTCTCCTCAGCCTACTGGAAGCAGGATGAGATTTTTTTCTCCCACATGTGAGAACCTGGTCAAACTCCTGGAGGTAAATCTCCCCCACACCGTGGGGGCCCCCTTTATGACTGGGTCCTCCTGAAGTTTTAACTTGCAGAGCCTCCAGCAATTCGTTGATTACAGCTCAGGCTTTTCTCCCCCGGCGCCGATTTCCTACTGTGATTTACCTTCGTTTCCACTCAGGTTAGTGGTGACTCCCAGTATTTGTCTGACTCTCTCTAACCTTAGGAGTAGTTTGCCCTGTGTCCTCCCCTTTCTATAGTTCCCAGAAAAGCTGTTGATTCTTCAGTCTGTTTAGCTTTTTTACTTCAGGCTCTTGTCAGTTTTCATTTGGTCTATTAAAATTGATCCCTTTCTCTCATTTTGTCTCTTTCCTATCCATTTTCCACATTCTTCAATTTAGCTCTCTTTTTTGTTCCTCCATGCCCCTGTATATGCTACTTTTGTTTTCCATTACTTCCATTTTCCACCTGACAAAATCTTACTGTATGAGTTAAGATTCTAGTGGTTACAAGTGAGAGAAAAGGCAGCTCGAGCTGGCTTAAGTGTATGAAGGGAATTGACTGGCTCATGGAGCTGAATTTCCAAGATAAGCTGGCTTCAGGAATAACTGCATTCATGGATCAAAATTTGTCATCGGGACTCTGTTTTTCTCCATTTCTCTTCTCACTCCTGCTCTTTGACATAGGTTGATTTAATTCTCACTGTCATTGCAGTGGAAAGTGGCTGTGATAATTCCAACCTCATATTCTTGAGGTTCATGTCCAGGTAGGATGAGAAAATACAGACATACCTTGGAGATATTATAAGTTCAATTCTAGGCCACTGCAATGAAGTGAGTATTCCAATAAACCGAGTCATAAATCATTTTGCTGATGGCGGGGGGGTGGGGGTGGCGGTCTGGTCTTTAATTTGTAAAAAAAATGCAACATCTGTGTAGTACAATAAAACGGTATGACTACATCTCTTTCCAGGCTTCTAAGCAGCTTTGATTGACTTAAGTCATATGGCCACCCTTGACCCAATTGCTGTGCCCAGAGAAATGGAAAACATTTATTGGCTTAGATCTGGGTTACACACTGTTTGTCATCATGAGCCTATCCCATTGCTCCACCAGTCCACAAGGACTCAAAATGGCAGAGGGATGGATTCTCTGATGAAAACCAGGGACTGTTACTCTAAAGTAGGGTAAATGGCTGCTAGATGACTAACACAGAATTATTCCCTGTATTAACTTTTTTAAGACTCAGCTTAAGCATCCCACTAGACTCAGCTCTTTGAGGGCAGGTGCCGCGGTCCAGCCACGACAGGATCCAGGGGTCCCCGAAGGTAGGCAAGGCGTCGGTGCTAGAGACAGTCGACTACACAACTCAGAGGTGGTGTGACACTGTTCCGTTTTATTGTGATTTGAGTACAACTTTTATACTTTTAATTTTAGCATTTGATTATACTTTGTAGTTAAGGTAGCAGGGAGTTAAATTTCTGTGGTTAGGCGAAGCAGAAAATCTTATAGAGTATATTATTATTAATATTCATGATTAACTAGTACATTTTTCTCTCAATCATTAGAACAGAACTACCTGATGGAACAATCTAAACGTTTAATTCTTATATCTATTATGTAAGATACAGTTTGATTTAAATAAAGGTGATAGATAGATGTATTCATAACAGCAAGCATTGGCTTGTGGGCAGACATTGTTCTTCTTTCTGCCTGAAGAAATCTATTAAATGCTATTTGATTTATGCTATATCTAAAGTTCAAGCTGAACCTTTCTCATAGCTGTTCAAAAGTTTCCTTGGTGCAGTAATGAGGAAACTATTTATAAAAATCAGTTTTACAACGCTGCTTTCATAAGCTAAGTTTCTGTTCCTTTGTTTTTTAAGCACCAAGGAGATCCTGACCTAGCCAGCCTTTCTATGAAACTTAAACTACTATAAGGCACATAAATTCCATCTTTATTCACTATACGTATACTATCTTTATTATAAGCTCCTGTGTAAGGCAAAGGAGGATCAGGTAATCTTTTCATACTATTAGCACCCCTAGGTGGATACCAGAGTTTTCCATTTATCCACTAGGCCACAAAAGGAGGCCCTTCCATAGTAGGCACAGGCTTATGAGTAAATTTCTTATCCTTTACTAATTTTTCTACTAACTGCGTGGGAACAGGAGTATAAACTGGTTCTAGTAATTCAGCTTGTTATAATTTATTCATAACATCTTTAAGAGGCGCGTCAAAAGGAATTTCTCTTAATAATTGTTCAAATAAAGGGTTTACGCATTCTGGACACGTCAGGGTGACTAGAGCTGATTCCATATGCAGGGAATTTACTATGTTTTCCTCAGAGCCAATTTTGAGGAAATCCATTTGTACAGCGTTTACACTTACTAGAATTTGTGCTACCCAAATTCCCCCTATTAATAGGATCATTTCTAAGAAACCAATTATCCCTAAACACATGCCACATCCTCATTCTTGACGATGCATTCCTTGAAGCCTCTGTCTCCATCTCCGGACCTTGTCACGCAGTAGGGTAGAAAGAGGATGCGGCAGGCAGGGACTATATCTTTTTCATCTTTGTACCTTAATGTCTTAAATATATTAAGCACTCAATAAGCATGTATCAGATCAATAACATGCCTACAGAAAACAGCAGAGGCAGCGACTAACTGCTAGGGGAAATTGGAAAAAGTTTCAAAGAGGTGGTAACACTTCAGATAGGTCTGGCCAATGAGTGTGGGGGCACCAGGAAAACAGCAAGAATGGCATCCAAAAGAAGTAATAACCTATGAAAATGCCCTAACCAGCAGGGCATGTTTAAACCTAAATCATCTAGATTAAGAGAAGTGGGAGATAAAATGGCAAGAAATGGAATAGATTGGGGGAAGTTTGTAAAAGACAAAAAAACAATGAAAACCTAACAATTTATATTTATCACTAGGCCATGCAGAATCACTGCAAGATTTTAAATGCAGGATTAATATAATGAAGTATTTTACTTTAGAAAGACAGCATTGATTTCTTCTTCCAAACCATCCTCCCCACTGCTGTGAGAGTCAAGAAACCAATTGGGATACTGTTACCTAATTAGATCAGAGAAATCAAGAGAAGAAGTATTTTTAGAAAGTAAAGTTAGGAACTGATAGTGACCATGTTCATTTGGAGATCAAGAAATGAGAGAATATAGGAGGTTGTCAGATTGTCTGACCAAGTAGATGGCAATGCCAGGAACAAAGATAAAGAACAGAGAAAAAGGAAGGCATTCTGAAATATGCCTCTTCTTCCTTCTTTGCTTTGCTGTTCTGTGCTGTGTTTTGCTTTGCTTTTTCAATCCAAAAAACATTTAACCCCTACTATGTGCAACACAGGCAAGATCTCCCCAGATTGCTAACTACCTAAGCAAGGCTATGAGGACAAAGATAGGGTGATGTTTCCGGAAACCTATGAAAAGGTGTTTTGGTGTAAATTCACCTGCACAGACTTATAATTTTTCCCAGGAGAGCACGATGAGAAAAACGTAGTTTGAGAAATTTAGCCATAAGACCAAATGGACGCAATGGAGAAGGTGATGGGGGAAAGCAGTAGGGACGAGTTCTAATCTAATTCTGCCTTAGCTGATAAGTGCGTTTTTTTTTCCAGCTCTGAGAGATAATTGACACATCACTGTATAAATGTAAAGAGTACAACACGATGGTTGTATTCACATATATTGTGATAAATTCAAAAAATATTGCTAAAACCAGTGTCAAAAGAGTCTCTGCATATATTTTCTTCTAGGAGTATTATGGTCTTACATTTAAATCCTTAATCCACATTGAGTTTATTTTTTTATATAGCATAAGAAAGTGGTCTAGTTTCATATTTTGCATGTATCTGTCCAGTTTTCCCAATACCATTTGTTGAAGAGACTGTCTTTTCCCATTGTGTAATTATTGCCTCCTTTGTCGTGTATTAACTATATAAGCGTGGGTTTATTACTGAGGTCTTTATTCTGTTTCATTGGTCTATTTGTCTGTTTTTATGCCATTACCACACTATTTTAATTACTGTAATTTTATAGTATAAATTGAAATCATGAAATGTGACAATTCTGGCTTTGTTCTTCTTTCTCAGGATTTCTTTGGCTATTCAGGGTCTTTTGTGCTACCATATAGGTTTCAGGAATATTTTTCTATGTCTGTAAAACATGCCATTGGAATCTTGATAGGGATTGCATTGAATACATAGCTTTTGATACATGAGGGGTGCAGGTATCTTTGACAGTATTGACATTTTAACAATATTAATGCTGACAGTCCATGAACACTGGATAACTTTCCATTTATCTGTGTCTACTTCGATTTCTTTCATCAATGTCTTGTAGTTTTCAGAGTAGAGATCCTTTATCTCCTTCGGTAAATTTATTCTTAAGTATTTTTTTTTGTTTTAATACTATTATAAATAGGATTAATATCTTTATTTCTTAGAAAATTTGTTAGTGTATGTAAATGCTACTGATTTTTGCATGTTGATTTTATACGCTATAACTTTACTGTAATAGTTTATCAGTTTTAACAGTTTCTTGGTTGAATCTTTAGGAATTTCTGTATATAAGATCATGTAATCTACAAATAAAAATGATTTTATTACTTCTTTTCCAATTTTGATGTTTTTATTTCTCTTTCTTGCCTGATTAGTCTAGCTAGAACTTACAGGACTATGTTGAATAGCAGTAATGAGAGTGGGCATCCTTGTCTTGTTTTTTTATCTTAGAGAAAAGCTTTCAATTTTCACCATTGAGTATGATGTTAGCTGTGGGTTTGTCACATATGGCCTTTATTATGTTGAGATAAATTCCTTCTATGCCTAATTCGTTAAGTGTTTTTACATGAATAGATGTCAAATTTTTGTCAGATGTCTTTTCTGTCTATTGAGATGATCATAATGATTCTTTCATTCTATTAATGTCATATATCACATTGATTGATTTGTATATGTTGAACAATCCTTGCAACCCAGGGTAAGTCCCACTTGCTCATAGTCATAGTGAATGATCTTTTTAAAGTGCTGCTGAATTCAGTATGACAGTATTTTGTTGAGACTTTTGCATTTATATTTATTAGGGATATTAGACTGTAGTTTTCTTTTCTAGTAGTATCCTTATCTGGTTTTGGTATCAGAATAATGCTGCCCTCATAAGATAAATGTATTCCTCCTTCTTTGATTTTTTGGAAAAGTTTGGGAAGGGTTGGTACTAGTGTTCATGGACTGTCAGAATTAATAGTTAAAATGTCAATACCGTCAAAGATATCTATATCCCTCATGTATCAGTAATTCATCTCTAAATGTCTGGTAGAATTCACCAGTGAAACCATCTGGTCCTGAGCTTTTCCTCTTTGGGAGATTTTTTATTATTGATTCAATCTCTTCACTAGCAATTGGTCTATTTAGATTTCCTATTTCTTCCTGATTCAGTCTTCATAAGTTGTGCATTCCTAAAAATTTTTTCATTTCTTCTAGGTTGTTGGTTTGTTAAAGTGTAATAACTGTCATTCATTTTTGATAGAGTATTGTGTTTCAGGATCCTCATCTGACAGGGTACTCTGGTTGCTATATTGATAAAGGAGGGAAGGATTTTAAAGCCCTTTTAGTAAAAAAATTAACTTCCTATTTGGAGTCAGTCACAAGAGGACAGGACTCATTACAGGAGTGTCCCAGGAATTAATCAAGGACTGATGTGAGCGTATCATTTCCAGGTCCCAGAAGAGATGAGAAAAACTTTAGTGGTTCTTCCCAGGGTCTTCCTTCCAGGAGGAAGGGACAATAAGCAGAGAGGTGTGGGGTGACCTGTCCCCGTGGGGAATTAGGTGAACATCTAGCTGTAACTACTCAGATTTCTCAGAGAAGATGAAGAAATATCTGGAGAGAAGGCATACCTGACACTTAAAAATCCAAAAAAGCCCAAAGTGACATCTCACTTCTTGACATTCTCCTAGCAGGAACTAATCCACAGTCACACCTGGATTAAAAGAGGCCTCAAAATGTACTCATGGCTGAGCTGTGTCAATTTCATGCTGTGAAACGAGGAGCACAAGTGTTTGGTCTCTGCTACAAGATTAGCTCTGGTCCTCTTAAAAAACTTTCAAGATTTAAAAAGGAAGTATAAACTTTCTTAGAAACAATAAAAGTGATTCAGTGGGTAAAATATGTAAACCTTACACATATACAAGAAAGCAATAATAAAAAATAAGTGCCTTTTTTTTGTAGTGTAGCAATACAATCTTTATTCTTTGTATGAAATAAAGACAAATATTAGAATTTGACATATGGATCATAAAACTGAAGATTTAATCTTTGTGTGTGAGTTGTACTCTCTAGAAGCCAAATTTAGCAGCATTTTTGACCTATAGTTGGTATCATTTTACTGTTGCTGGTGGTATAAACCATTAAACTATTTCAATCCAGCAATTTTACTCCTGGAAGTTTATCCTAACAGCAAGCCCAAAACACATACATTATAACTATAACTAGATAGGTAGATGACAGATTTTTTTTATTTATACAAGAGGAAATTGAAACTATATAATTAACTAAAAATAAAAGAATCAGTGAGTAAACAGTTGTACATACATTCCATGAAATATAAAATTAAATTATAGGTTTTAATGAATGAGAAAATGATTACTATCTACTGGTAAATGTAAAAAGCATAGTTTAAAACTGCATACATTGCTTATTGACAATTATGTAAGAAAAATTTATGCATAGAAAATTCTAAAAAGAAATTCACAATAACTATTTTAGGTATAAAATTATAATTATTTTTCCTGTTTGTATTTTTAAAATTGTAACGACATCACTATATTTAGAATAAAAGCATCATATACATCATTTGTAGTTAGAAAGATTAAGTAAAGAGCAAATCAGAGAAAGAAGACACCATGGGAACCAGGTGGGGTGGGCACGGTCTGGTTTGTCTAGGAAGGGAAGAGAAAGGAAGACATAGAGGTAGTCTCAGAAGAAAAGAGCCAAAATGACAAACCCAGCCATTTTGACACACCTGAATCAAAGTAGCCCTGTCAAAAATATATTAATCTCTGGGTTTTCATGTTTTACTATAAAAAATAATAATATGCAAAACAGACATAACTGACCTTTACTGCATGTATTAACCAACCTTGACTTTTGGAGACTTTTATTTTTCTTAAGTTTTATATTTGGACTTTTTTTACAGTATATGTTATTACCATTATAAAAAATATTTTATATGTATATATGTATTATATAATATGTACAGTATACATACACATATTTTTTTTATGTCTGTTAAAACTGAGTTAGCCTCTAAGGATATCCCAATCCAATCTCTCAAAACACCATAGTAAAGGAGTTTTTTATCTTTAAGATAAAATAGGTTTATAGCTTAGAGAAACAAGGTATCTGTTAGAAATCTAAGGATTGCCTATGCCATCAAGACTTGAGACTAAGAAATCATGTTGTGCTCCAGATGTCTAGCCCCAACTTCTCACCCTCAGAGCGTAGGAAGTCAACAATATTACCAATATGACTCCTAGGTTCTAGGGTCCATCCTCATGATTTTCAAATTGAAAACAGAATGTTTTCTTAAGCAGTGACTTGCTAGTAAAAATGTATGTTAATAACTTTAAAAGAGAAATAAGGTAACTCACGAAAAATAATAATCAAGATGCAAATGTGAAGGCAATTTGACTAGAACAGTGGATGAACAGCTGGTCCTGACGAGGCAGGACAACCCATTCAGTAGGTTGTGAGCACTGGGAGGCCTATGAGTACAGTAAGGAAGGAGTTTAACTAGTAGCAGGAAAACTGCAGAGACCATCTGACCCACCTGGTTCTGATTCACACCCTGAGGATGGTAGCTGATGATGCAGTAAGACCGACTCTCTTGTACTTATACAAGGGACATTTTAATGTGGTCAAAACAAACCAAAAAGGAAAGAAAAGAACATCTCGTTTACAAATTACTTAATTTAAATATACATATACGTTTAAACTAAAAAAAAATTCATCCATTTCTCTCACTTCCCACCCCACTAAAGGCACCTATAAATCTGTTCTCTGTATCTATGTGCTTGAGTTTTAAATTTCATATTAATAAAGATAATACAATATTTGTCTTTCTCTGTCTGACTTCTTTCACTTAGCACGATGCCCTCGAGGTCCATCCATGGTGGCGCAAATGGCAAGATTTCATTCTTTTTTTTTCAGTTTCATCCCCCTATCCTCTCCCTTCCCTTTTGGCAACCATCATCTCATTCTCTATATCTATGGGTCTGTTTGTTTTGCTTTGTTTATTCATCGATTTTGTTTTTGTTAGATTCTACTTATAAGTGAAACCATATGGTATTTGTCTTTCTCTGTCTGACTTATTTCACTTAGCATAACACCCTCTAGGGCCATCCATGTTGTCACAAATGGCAAGATTTCCTTGTTTTTAATGGCTGAGTAATACTCCATTGTATATATGTGCCACCTTTTCTTTATCCATTTATTTATTGATAGACATCTAGGTTGCTTTCATATTTTGGTTATTACTAGTAATGCTGCATGGAACATAGGAGTGCATATGTCTTTTTGAATTAATGATTTTGTTTTCTTCAGATAAATACTCAAAAATGGATTGTTCTTTTTTTGGTGTTAGGTTATATGAGTTATTTATATATTTTGGATACTGACCCCTTATTGGATATATCATTTGCAGATATCTTCTCCCATTCAGTAGGTTGTCTTTTCACTTTTTAATGGTTCTATGCAAAAATGTATTAGTTTGATGCAGTCTTATTTGTTTATTTTTTTCTTTTGTTGTTTTTCTTTTTGGTGTTTGATTCAAAAATTTATTGCCAAGACCCATGTCAAGAAGCTTACACCTATATTTTATTAAAGGAGTTCTATGGCTTCAGGTCTTATGTTTAAGCCTTTAATCCATTTTGAGTTAATTTTTATGTATGGTGTAAGATAATGGTTCGAATTTGTTCTTTTGCATATGGCTATCCAATTTTCCCAATACCATTTATTGAAGAGACTGTCCTTTCCCCATTGTATATTCTTGGTTCCATTGTCATAAATTAATTGACTACATATGCATGGGTTTATTTCTGTGCACTCTATTCTGTTACATTGATCCACATATCTTTTTATGCCAGTACCATAGTGTTTTAATTACTAGAGTTTTGTAATATTGTTTGAAATCAAGGAGCATGATCCCTCCAGCTTTGTTCTTCCTCAAAATGACCTTGATTATTCCAGATCTTTATGGTTCCATACAATTATTAGGATTGTCTATTTCTGTGAAAAAAATGCCATTGAGACTTTGATAGTAATTCCATTTAATCTATAGATTGCTTTGAGTAGTAGAGACATTTCAACAATATTAATTCTTCCTATCCATGAGCATGAAATACTTTTTTATTTATGTCTTCTTCCATTTATTTTATTAATGTCTTATAGTTTTCAATACACAAGTCTTTCACATCCTTGGTTAAATTTATTCCTGGGCACTTTCTATTCTTTAGATGCATGTAAATAGGATTGTATTCTCAATTTCTTTCTAATAGTTCATTATTAGTGTATAAAAATGCAAGTTTTTTGCCTATTTATTTTCATCCTGCAACTTAACTGAATTCATTTATTAGTTCTTATTCTTTTTAATGGAGTCTTTAGGGTTCTCTCTATATGGTATTACGTCATCTGCAACTAGTGACAGTTTTACTTCTTTCTTTACAATTTGAAAACTTCTTATTTCTTGCCTAACTGCTCTGGCTAGGATTGCCAATACTACAATGAATAAAAGTGACAAGAATGAGCATCCTTGTCTTGTTCCTGATCTAAGAGGGAAAGCTTTCAACTTTCACTGTTGATATGATGTTAGCTGTGGGCTTGTCATATATGGTCTTATTATGTTGAGGTATGTTACCTCTATATTACTTTGTTGAGTTTTTAAAATCATAAATGGAAGTTAAATTTTATCAAATGCTTTTTCTGCATCTATGGAGATCATATGATTTTATCATTGGTTTTCTTGATGTGATGAATCACAATAATTGTTTTGCAGATATCAAACCACCCCTTTATCCCTGGTAAAAATCCCATTTGATTATGGTGTATAATTTTTTTAATGTATTGTTGAAATTGACTTTTCTTATTTCTCGATGTACATATTGTCATGAACTTCCCTCTTAGAACTGCTTTTGCTATATCCATAAATTTTGGTATATTTCCATTTTGCTTCATCTCAAGGTATTTTTTATTTCTCTTTTGATTTCTTTGTTGACTCATTGGTTGTTTGGTAGCATGTTGTTTAATCTTCACATATTTGTAAATTTTCCAGTTTTCTTTGTGTAATTAGTTTCTAGTTTCATACCATTGTTGTTCGAAAAAATGTTTGATGTTATTTCAATTTTCTTAAATTTATTAAGACATGTCCTAACATATGATTCTCTCCTTTAACTTTTGTCATTTATATATAATGTATCTTAGTGTGGGTCTCTTTGAGTTCGTCTTATTTGGAACTCTCTAGGCTCCCTGGATCTGGATGTCATTTGACCTTGCCCTAGCTATTGGTTGTGTCTCAAACCTTTGTGATTGTTCAAGCATCTATTTTATTTTTAAGCAATCCCCATTTTCACGAGTGTGCCAAGACCTGTTTGTGTCCCAGTGTGGGAACAGGGGAAGCACATAGATTCAGGTTGATATTAAGCTAGACTCTCAGGCAGCAGCTTTTAAAGTAGGCAAATATATATGGTCCTGCAGGCCCAAACGTAAGCCCTCCTGGCCACAGGACCAGGAAAATGGAGGTGTGCCTTGGGTGATAGTTGCATAAATCAGGGCTCTAGGTATGTGTGAGCTCCTGTCTGGGAGACACTGGCAAGCTGTAGTGAGGCAAAAAGAGAGAGCAAAGATGGAGTCCTTCAGTCTGTGTTCCCTGAGAAGCAGCTTTGTAGGCCTCCAGATGTGTGCCAGCTTGAAGGCTGCTCCTGAGGCGGACGCACCGGCACAAGCGAGTAGGCCTCTTCCAGAAGAAGACTAGGGGTGTTTTTCAGTCTACTGTCTATGCAATGTCCTAGAGGTAGTAGCCTACCTAGAACTGTCTCTACAATTGTTACAGTCCCTTGGGAACCAGGAACACAACTCCCCCACCCCCACCACCAGAGACAGGTATTCCAGGAGTGTCCCTTGAGCAGCAGCCATAAAAATCAGGGTACCAGATACAAAAGCTGGGGTATAAGACACATGTAAGAACTCCCTTCCAAGAGATACTTGTGTTCTGATGCATGGCGGAAGGAAAGCGCAAAGGTAGGACTTGCCTTCTGAGGTCTCTGGAAAGGTTGGCTGTGAGCTTTTAGATGAATGGTGTTTAATTAGAAGCCTGACCCTCAGGGCTGCAAATATGATAATCTTATAGGCTTTTTTTCACAGGAAAACTGAGCTCCTACATCTGTTACCTCTTGTTGTGCCTTGGGGGTGGTAGTTGTTTAAGAACTCTTTCTCCATTGGATACAGTCCTGTTGGACCAACGAGTGTAGGCCCCACTGGGGCTACATTCCTGACAAAAGCTGACAAAAGCTGTAAAAATCAGGGTGCCAGGCAAGGGTATATGCTCCTTTCTGAGAGATACCAGTGAGCTGGAGTGAAGCAGAGAGAGATCTCAAAGATTGGTCCACTGACCTCCATGAGCCTCTACACGTGTGCCAGACCAGAAACCTACTTCTTAGGCCAAAGCTCCTGAATAAGCAAGTAGGCCTCTTTCTGACAAGGACTGGGGGTGTTTCAGTCTGTGGTCTGTGCAGTGCCCTGGGGGCAATAGCCTGCCAAGAACTGTCTCTCCGATTATTTCTGACCCTTGGGACACAGGAATACAAGCACCCCTGGCCTCCAGAACCTGGTGATAAAGAGGTGTCCCCTGGGCTGAAACTGCAAAAACCAGGGCACCAAACATATTTAAAAGCTCCCCTCTAGGAGATACTGCTGTGGAGTAAGGCAGAGGAGAGCGCAAAGATGGCATCCACCAAGAGAAAAGAAAAAAGGACGGCACCCAACAGTTTTAGCAAAGTAGAGGGACAATGTGAAAGTGGTACCTACCAGAGCCTCCAACCCCATAAAAATTTAACATACCCTGTGCCTCCAGCCAATGCATTAAGATTAGCAACCAAATCTCTCTCACATAAGGTTTGGGTGTTTTTCAAAGGCTGCTTCTGTGCTGGGCCCTGGAGGGAGTGATTGTGCATGTGGGCCCTTTAAGAGGGATTTCTAGGTTTGCTACAGTCCTTTGAGTCTCGTGGACACAAGCCCCACTGGTCTTCAAAGCCAGATATTTTGGGGGCTCACCTCTCAGGTGCAGGTTTTAAAATTGGGGTGCCTGATGTGGGGATGTACCCTTCACTCCTCAGGGAGAAGTTTCTCCTGATTGTAGGTCGCTGTACCAGGGTGGGATTTATGGCCAGATGATGTCTCAGCTTCTATGGTCCGCCTTGATCGTGGCCTTTTTCTCCTTTGCTTATGTAAAGAAGCTGCTCAGCTAGTTTTCAGGTATTTTTCAGAGGAAAATGTTCCCTATGTAGCTGTAGATTCAGTGTGTCTGTGGGAGAAAGCAAGTTCAGAATTTTCTGAGGTCACCATCTGGGACTGCCCTCCTTTGTCTCTTCTCTAAGTCATATCAGACATTATCTTTCCTTGCTCTGTTTCATTTTTTGAAAACCTCCAAGACAATGCTATATAGTAATGTTGATATTCTAGCACCTGACTTTAAATCAAATTGTTTTTATGTTTCACCATTTAGGATACTATTTATTGGTTTCTGAAAACTAGTCTCTATAGTTATACTGTTTTAGTTTACTAATATGACAGTTTATGCTGAGCCATCCTAGCATTCTCAAAATATGAGGTAAAGATTTCACTCAAAGTTGGTACAGCCACTATGGAAAACAGTATGGAGGTTCCTCAAAAACCTAAGAATTGATCTACCATATGATCCAACAATCGCTCTACTGGATATTTACCTCAAAGACTTGAAAACCCACATCCGAAAAGATATTTTCACATCGATGTTCATAGCAGCATTATTCACAGTGGCCAGGAAATGGAAGCAACCGAAATGTCCTACGATAGATGATTGGCTAAAGAAGCTGTGGTACATATATACAATGGAATATTATTCAGCCATAAGAAGAGATGAAATACTACCATTTGTGACAACCTGGATGGACCTCGAGATAATCATGCTAAGTGAAATAAGCCAGACAGGAAAAGTTGAAAATCACATGATATCACTTATATGTGGAATATAAATCTAAAAGGA
>NW_006443138.1:5490953-5501369 GCF_000325575.1 Pteropus alecto | reverse complement strand
GGTAAAGGGGGTCAAATATGTGGTGACAGAAAGAAATCTAACTATGGGAGGTGAACACACAGTGTAAATATATATATGCCTTACTGTTAAAGTGTACAACTGAAACTTATTGGATTTTGTTAACCAATGTCACCATAAAAAATAAATTAATTAAAAAAAAAAGATTTCACTCAAAGTACATTTTATAACATCCCTCTCACCTCTCTTAAAGAAAGCCTAATCAGCAACATAAGAAAAATCTGAGTGGACTATTAAGCTCCTATAGTCATTTATGAATAAATAGGTGAATAAATATAAAAATAAGTATGGTATATAGTGAGCACTCAAAAAAATATTTGAAAAATATGTTGAGTGCTTACTATGTACTGTGTGTGTGTGTATGTGTGTGCTAACCTTCTTAATCTTTGTGGGTTTTATGCATAACTCCATTTTACTAATGAGGAAACAGACCTAAAGGCATTAATCGTTTTTCCTAAAGTCCCACAGCTAAGTAGTGGTAGAATCAGATTTGAACCTGAGCTCTTAACAACTGTATTATATTGTTTCTCATGAAAGTAATAGAGAAGACCAAGAAATAACAGAAGCTTCGAGATGGCAGACAAATCTCATGTGCTATTTATTTAGTTTCAAAGTCCTACTGAAATGACAGTAAGCACTTGTAAAAGGGAATAAATTCAAAACAATATATAGAGTAGAAGGTAAGGCCCAAGTATTTCAGAAATTTTAACAAATATCTAGAAGACCCAAAGCAGGGGACATCAGACTAGAGAGTGTCACAAATCAGACAAAGCAAGGATTTTTTTTTTAGTCCAGCCATCCCCGCCCCCCAAAAAACTCCAAGCTTTGAGTCACTAGGTACAGAGTGGGAATGGGTAGCTGGCAAGTCAGTTTTACCTAAAGGGCTGTCTAACAGTTGGTCCAGCTGGCTCTTCCATTATCTTCTCGCACTCAGCAAACACTGGTGATGGCATAGGGAATAGCAGTATTTAGACAATGTTAAGAGGGGGATGCTTTTTAAAGAAACTGAACTATGTTACATGCATGGACCAGGCTCCAAACGTGCAAATCAGCTCCTAGATTATGCCCTATTTGCCACCTGGCAACATGAAGACAAGGCAAGATATTCCAAGCAAAAGGGCAAACTTGAGCAAAGGTAGGAAGGCAAGGAACAGCATGGTGCTGAGGGAAGTATTTTATTCCCTTTTAGGATAAAGGTCAGTCAGTCCCAGGTGTGAGATGCTGGAGCTGGAGGTATATACAGTAACCAGATCTTGAGCTTGTACTTTCCCTATCGGCAAAAGGAAGCCATTGAAGGATGTAGTACAAGAAGACCACTGCTTTGGCAGTCATGTAGAGAGAAGACTTGAGAATGCATGCTCTCTGGATATCCTAATGCAGTGGTTTCCAAGCGTGGTCTGGGGAGGCAGCATCAGGACCTGGAAACTTGTGAGAAATACAAATTACTGGGCCCCATTCCGACCAAACCGACCTACTGAATCTCAACCTTTCGAGGTGGGGCCCATCGATCTGTCTTAACAAGCCCTCCAGGTGATTATGATACATGGTCATTTAAAAACCACTAAGAAATACCTCTTATCTAAAGACATTTCATTTCTGATCTGAACCTTTCCTGCCCCAGCCAGGAATGGAACATATCCTCCATTTTCACCCCTTCTGTCTCCTGTGTATATTTCTCATACAGTAGAGTTTTATAGTGCTTCCTAAAGTCAATTTTCTCATGGCAACCAGTACACCTCTTTATATCAGGTACTCTCACCTGCCTTTGCAGCCCTGGCAGTAAGGACCTAACAAAGTGCTCAATAAATTAGCTTGCTGAATGAACACAAAACTACCAGTTAGATATTTGCAGTCCAGTCATCGATGAGGAAATGAGATCTTGAACCAAAAGTAGTAGAGGGTGGGGGAAGGACCTGAGAGATATAGGAAATAAAATGAGCAGAATGCTAGTAAGAGCTAACAATATATAGCACTTACTATACCAGTTTTAGGTGTTTTACAGGTATTCCTATTTAATCCTCACAATAACCCTACAAGGTAGCCTACTATTTTCATCCCCATGTTATAGAAGAGGAAACTGAGGCAAAGTAAATTACCCAAGTCAGACAGCTAATATTCAGCCAGAATTCAAACACAGGTGATGTCTGGCAGCAGAGTCCTTGTTATTTGTTATTCTGCCCCAAAACTTGTGCTAAGATTTCTAGCTTGAGTGGTTGGGTAAACGGGATGCCATCAGCAGACATAAAAACAGTAAAAACCAGGGGAAGATGCCGAGTTCAGCACTGGATATGCTGTTTGAGATCTTTATGGAGTGTTAAGTGATGTAATAGTCTGAAATACAGGGGCAAGGAGTAGGCTAGATATAGATTTAGAGAACAACATGTAAACCATAAGAATGGATGATGACCCAGGATTATATATAATGACAAGACATGTGTACTGAAGGCCCTAGTGAACAATAGTTAAGGGAAACTAAAGTGCAATGGCTTCATAAGTACAAGGAAGCCCCCAGAAGACAGTAGAGTCCTAGAAGCCAAGGCAACAGGTAGTCTAATGAAGGGGGTGATCAACAGTATTAGTATCAATGAGTTCAATTAAGAAAAAGACTGAAGGCCATTGTGCCATCTAAGACTTCACTGAAATTGTTTTGCTATGATCACCAACAGAGGAATGAAAGCCAGATTAGAATAGGTTAAGAAGTGAACAGGCAAGAAATTGGAAAAGCAAATCTAATTCTCTATAGATAGCATTTTGAGGAAGATGCAATAAAAAAAAAAAAAAAAATAAGCTTTTAGGTGAGACTTCAGTGTATTTTTGAGAATCCAGCAGACAGAACCAGTGGAAGTGGTACTGAAATGAAAGGGAGAGATGGAGGACCAACTTAACCAAAACATGGGAGAGAGGCTGGTCTTGAGCTAAAGGATAACGAATCAATGTCTGAAATGAGGATATGATGAGAATGGATATGTGACTTTTAAGGGGTAGAACAGAAATAATAGCCTTAATGATATTAATGAAATGTGTCTGCTGGCTATGTAGGTGAGGGTTAAGTGCTAAAGGGAGATTTTAGGGGCTAGGAGAGAGAACATCCCTAAATGCAATAAAAGGACAAGTGATTTGTGAATAAGCCATTTACAAAATCAATCAGATCAAGATTGGATAAAGACAGAAGGCAAGGAGGGACTGAGAAAATGGTAGGAAATACAGACTGCAGTTCAGAGCAAGTGAGAACAGAATTTGACAAATTGTTAGAACAGGATCTTGGAGTTTATGTTCAGACAGCTTTGGATGAAAATATCCAAGGTGTAGACTTCAGAGTGGCTGGTTCAAATAGTAGGGATGAAGGTTGATAAAAGCAAGAATCATGGGGTCAGGATATTGAATAAGGGTACCTACATAAGCACATGTCAGAAAACACCTAAACTGCTGGCACTCTTAGTGAGACTGCTGTATTTTTTTGGAAAAATACACTTAGAATGTGAAGGGAGGAGGGAGAAGAGTCAGACATTGGGACAGAGTGGAGGAAGATCTTAAGAGAAACACAGCGGCAGGTTGGTTGAAAAGAATTTCTAAGAATAAGTAGGAACATCTAAGTTGTGAAGTGTGAATGTGACGTAACTCCTCTACTCCCTTGCCCCAAAAAAGATGACTCCACAGCTCGACTCTTATAGTTGTCATCAAATCCTTGTGAACAAGTGTTCCGCTCTTAGGTACGACTACATGACTTCTTGCCTACCAAAATGTGATCAGAGGTGGTAAATGTCACTGTCAAGGGAAAGCACTAGGAGACAACTGTGATTCTCTAGTCACAGCAACTGACATTCCAAAAGGTAGCTTGGTCATCCCGGGTCCATGAGATGGGAAACCTACGCTACACACAATAGAAATGTAGAATATTAAGTTCTATACCTATTTGGGGGAGTTTGTATTGCAGAATATAATTCCAATATCCAATCAATTGCTGTCCTGTCGATTTTATCTCAAACATCCTGACTTCCACTCCAAAACCACCTTGGTTCAGCATAACATTCGCTCTCACCTGTATTACCCTAGTGATGTCCTAATTTATCAGTAAATGTCTTAATCTTCTTTCCTACCTAAACTGTAACTAATCTTTCAAAAGTGCAAATTTGATCACGTGACTGCCTGCCTTTAAGTCTTTGTATGGCTTGCCATCATCCCTGAAATTAATTTCAAACTGTTTCTAGCCACCTATAATCTGCCCTTCCTAGCCTCACTACTCTCTTATATTCTACACTACAGACATACTCAGCTTCCAAATACACCATGACCTCATCTCTATAATTTTGCCAATTCTGTTCTCACTCCAGAGTACACAATTTCCTAAGCTTAGGCTTGTCCTGACAGGAACCTCTGTGCCACAAATCACACAGAACCATGTATTTCCTCCTATTGCAATACTACTTAATAATTATCTAGTGTGTATCTTCCCCTTAGACAAGCAAATAGTCAAGCCCACAGTACTAAATAGGTACCAAGGGAAGGAGGGAAAAACGTAATTAGCTTTGCCTCTGATGATCCATTTACAAGAATGAGGTATAATAAATTTTCTATCAATCCTGACATTTAGAGCTCATGAGCACAAGCTATGGTAGCACACAGATCACAGTGGGGCCTCTCATCTGAGTGGCCACATGTGGTCATCTGATAATACTTGATTGTACTTCAGAGGACAGTTGATACTGAAACACATTTCTAAATGTTTTAAATGTAGATTTTAAGGACTGATTTTCAAGGTTTCCAAACTCAGCAATCTAGACTTGCTCAAACTGCTGACCAATCAGTCTCATTAATATTTCAGTAACATCATGTAAAAGTATAACTTATTTTTGCTTATGCCAATTTTCCCAAATGGGACTGAAATGATTCAGAAGCTTGAAATATTACTCACTTGCTCAATGGTTGTTTCAAAGAACAGGCAATCTGTGGTTATTTTTCTTTCACATGCCTTCCACCATCAGTCTTTAAAATCCCATGTGTGGGCATCAAGATTCATAAAGCATCTTGTCTCCAAACATCAACTATTCCTAGAAAAGCAGCAAAAATCTGCTAGTCAGCTTAATAAGTTGCCTTCAAAGTTCAAATATATATTGTTTAGGAATTACACAAAATATCACTACTTGGCATGTCTTTAAACATTATAGCTAAATAGCAAATTACCCGTACTAGTTCAAGAAAGTAAATTGACAAAACTTTTCTTGAAGAAAATGTAAATGAATAATTTTGAAAACCTATTTACTGTTTTTATAAGAATTCAAGTAAAATGCACTAATTGCTCATGGCTCCTGTTCCTAAACTTAATAAAGTACACTGATTCCAAAGCAAACTGCCTCATGCTTCCCTTTATAGTAGTCCCTTTATACTCATATTTCTATTAAGAATGCAGAAAGCATTTTATAGCCATAGAAAAACAGTATGTTAAATGATTTAGTAAGGACTATCCATTTAAATCAGAGGAGATAGTAGTAAATAGAGTAGAAATATATTTTCACTAAATCGTGACATTTCTAATTGGTGAAAGAAAAGGGGTTGATTAGAACTGACACTTAAGAATGTCTGAAAACTCCTACAAGTATATAATCTCAGTTGGCTAGAGGCGCTAGAAACAAAATTCTCTAAAACAGTTCTCAATTGAAGCAATTCTGTGCTCCACCCCACACACCTCTAGGGATATTTAGCAATAGCTGGAGATAATTTTGGTGATCAACTGGGGGTGGTGGTGTCACTACTGGTATCAACATGGAAAGAGGCCATGGGAGCTAACACCTTACAATGCATAGAGCGGCAGCCCATGACGGAATTATCCAATTCAAAATGTCAATAGTGACAAAGTTGAGAAATCCTGAACTAAAAAGGAAATGTGTTTTCCTATTAAAGTATAAATTCTGGAGAAAAGAATGGATTTTACTTCTAGAATAAGGAACCAGGAGTTTATTTTTCAGACCTTTCAGGAAGGCCAAGCAAGATGCACATTTGTCTCTTTTTTAAAAGTACAAGATTACAATAAGCTACCATCACACATTTAAGCTGCCCTTACCTAAGTAAGGAGTGGGTTTATAGGAAAAGTGAAATGTCTGTGACAAGTAAAACAGCTTTTCAGAGTAGTAGGATTATTACAGCCTATTATAACATGAGGTTATCATGGTTTTATACATTAACCAGTTCTGGAGTACAATTCTTTACCTTTGTATGCGAGCATTTTAGAATAAAATCACTCGGTGTGCATTTTAGTCACTGATAATGGCTAAATACACTAATTTCAATACTCTCTATTCCAGAAAAAAATTTCAGTTCACAGAATATAAGTTTTTTCTCTTCTAAGACCTAATTGAAACAATTCAATTTGCCAAAACCACCGATAATCAATTAAAATCATAATAAGAAGGTATGAAGAGGTCAGAGTATAAAGACTCCCTCTACCAAAAATCATTCTGAAACCTAACACACTCACATTACAGGGTCTAATAAAGAAAAAGTAGAATTATCTGCAATACTCCTCTCCATAGTTTTAACTGCAGCTGATTTTTATGATGTCTTATGAAAAACTAATCCCATTTTGAACTGAGCTAAGTTACATAGAACAAAAACATGTTGCTGATAGATCTTAACCTAAATTACATAACAAGTGTTCACAAATCTTATTTTTCTAGTATTAGCAAGAAAATAAAGCAACTATTGTAAAGGGAAATATGTAATTTTAGTGTATATCTTTCTTAATGGTGTTATCTTCTGAGCTTTTGGCAGCTTGCCACCAAATACTTCCTTGTGTTCCATTTTTGCAACCAAAGGTATCGGTTTCATTTAATTAACTGGAAAAGTCAGTTAAAACCAGAATAGCCGTTTTCCAAGCAGTGAAATGAACTGTTACTGTATTGTTCATTTTGATTCTAGAGGATTATATAAGATTTCAAAAACAGAAATCTTGAGTGGCAGTGGTTTGAAAATTAGGATTCAGTTTAAGATAGAGCTAGAATCCAAAATTTGCTAAAATTTTTAAGCCCTTTAATATCAAAACATTTACTAAACATACCTAGACATTGGCAGTTAATTTCACCAATTTAAATTTTTGGTAAAATTTAATGTGGGAGAAATATTCAACTTTTTAACTTGTGAGGTGTTACTATATACTTTGTCATGCGGCTAAATACAGCTTACAAGGCTTATTACTTAACCAGTTAATTGAAGTTTTCAATGACTGAGGATTTTGTATATTTCATTATTTTGATCTTCAATCATACCAATATAATCAAATCCATAATGTCTGAGACGAAACTAGATATAAAGGTATAAGAACATCCCTTAGAACTGGTTAGATACGTCCGTTATTTCTGTACCATTTACCCAACAAAAGTGTAAAAAAATGACTGATTTCGTTATGATTACACAAAAATTACGTAAATATTCATTTGATGAATTCACGTATTCCAACTTTTTAAGAATTCTAATTCCCAAGAATTAAGCTTTAGATATCATTAATATGACCATTTTAAAAATTATCATTCAGTGCTATTGACTTTTTAAATAAACTTTTAGGTTAGGCATTGCCATTTTACCAAATTTCCTTTCTGCCTTAGTTTCGTAAAATAACCTAACCTCAGAATATAACCCCATGTTGAGCTTTCTTTAATAAATCAAGTAAATCTAAACAATTTAAACATCCTCAAGAAAATCAGCAAACAACTGTTTTCTTCTTAACTTTTAGATCCCCTGAGAACCTACATATATAGAAATGCTAAGCAGAACTTCCTAATAATACTCAAAAGATCAGTAAACGGCATGAGTAGCAGACTGTGACTGGACTTCGCACCTGGCAACTTCCACTCCAGTAGCAGGACATCATCACCATGAGAAACAGGGAGTTAATCAATGTGACTTAGCATTTAAAATTTGAGTATTCTTCTGTTACTAATTTTATGTATGTGAATATACATTAATATATACATACACCGTATCTACTACTAGAAAGAGCAGACTATTTCTTTTGTATTAAAAGAAAGAATTTCAGCTATATTAAAAATAGCCATCTTGCCAAAAAAAAAAAAAAAAGTATCTTGGAAGGTTAAAAAAAAGAAATCCAATACATGAAAAGTATTTGAATATAACTTTAGATAATTAAGACATTCATACAACATATGCATGTCAGTCTCCTATTTGGTCCTAAAGCCTGCAGTATTGTAATTTATTGTGAAACCAAATACTTAAATATATTCACAACATCTATACCACGGTAATGTATAGTACATAATATACTAACATCTCAAAATAAATTTCTATTACAGTTTTATGCAAATTATGGTATAAGATTATCACCTGCCACATTTTGAAATGGCACCAACTTCATGTAATGTTCCATGTCTATGTACTAGTCCAAATCTTTACTGGTAATCTTATGCATTATCACCTGAACATTTGAAATCAAGCTGTTAATCTAATAAGTACAGTATGTTATCAATTCAAATCACTGCGTATTTGGATGTTAAAGCAAGTAATACAGCAGGAAAAGTATTTCTAATTCACAGTTTCAAAAATAAAGGGTGCAGTTTTGATTGCTTAAAATTGGTCACTAACTTTAACAACTGCCTCCTTCAAAACATGTAAACTATGTTTGCACAGCATTAGGAGATGTCTTTATTTCAGAAGTTATAGTTCTTACTGTTACAGGAGCACCACAAATTTGAAGAAAGAGGCTACAGTGTGAAATGAGTTCACTGAAGGTATGTTAAATAAAATTGTAACTACAATAGAAGGTACTGCAAAGCTTTGTTTCCCCTAGCACAGACCCCCTCAATCAGGAAAAGTAGTCAATGCTTACCAAATACGATATGTAAATTAGCTCTACAAGAAAGGGGTAAAAATCCAACTCAACTAAAAGAAAATACTATTATTATCTAACAAACCTGTGATAGCCAGCGTCAGAATTTTCATAAAAATAAAACTTAAAAGCATACACAGTATTTGTATCCTTTGATAAGGGACATAGGAATCCAAAGGGAATGGAAAAAAAAAGCTGGCCTTAGAATTTCTAAGGGGAAACACACACACACAAATGGGTAACTGAGAAAAACTGAGTACTTAAATATTCAAATTTTAAATGTGTAAGAAAATGTATAATAGAAAAAAGTGGCAAATTGTTGTGACTTGATTTGCTGAAAACATTTGTAAATTCACACTGGTGTTAAGAAAACCAGTTTCAAAAGTTTACTTCCCCCTCTCTCTCCAGATATGTTTTCTGTGCAAAAATAAATATCTGCAAATTGCACTAATACAATACTTATTTTGACTTTTGTATTATGAATAATCTGCACATGCTGCTTTACAGACAATACATATTTGTAAACTTGCTCATGCAAAATTAGTGTGTGCAACAGGGACAGTGTTAATCCCCATACTTTAAAAAAATGACACCTCATTATCTTTTTTTAAACTGCCAAACCTTCTGAAATGTAACAAATCTTAGATATTATCTGCCAGCTAAAAATCAATTTATATTGCTGAAACAAAAAGTTATACAAGAAAAAGAAACATGGTTTTTGTCTTGCAGAATTTTTGATTTTTAAATAAGAGAAATTTTATAAAAGAAAGAAATTCATGGTCACAAAATTTTAACATTTTAATCCTAAACATTACAGGGCAAATAGATCCTGGACCCTATCTCCATATTCCATAAATCCTAACTTTTAGTTTCCATTGTTGCCCTAACCACTAAAAACATTAGTGGTTTTACAACCTCTGGATTATGGAAATACATATTTCTGAAATAAATGTTACAAAAACAAAAATGGAAGAAAGCCAAACTGTCTTCATGAAGGAAAAAAAAGTGGAACATTTTGAAGCTTTTAGACACTTCTCTTTCCATGTCTTATGATTAACCTCTCGATTCAGTGCATCATATGGTCAATGTAATGGTCCCCATGTTGAACATCTAGCTAGTGTCCATTGATTCCAAGTTAGTGGATGATGAATCTTTTTGGATACTTTCAAAGATGGCTGCCAGCTCAGGGTTAGAACTGATCTGTGACTGGAATTCACTCATCAGTGGACTCTTCTCTGCTTCTGGAATGGTTAGCAGTGCTGCTACTGCTCTCATGGCAGATCGCTTTAGTTCATCTTGCTTTTCAAATTCCTGCTTTACTGAATTTGCCTTTACCTGTAACATTGAGTAAATTTATATTATAAGCTACAAGAGACAGCTCTTTATACAAACAAAATTTAAGCACGTAGAAATTTCTGGTAAATAAACCTACTCTTGCATAGGTCCAAAAGTTACATTATATTCTAAGCACAGTTGTTTTTAAACTTCTTTTTAGCAGTAGCTTGTCTCCTATTCTTTTAAGGAAATATCTTACACAAAGCCCATTATAAAACCAGAAAATCCAG
>NW_006443138.1:5460442-5490912 GCF_000325575.1 Pteropus alecto | reverse complement strand
TACCAAGTCTTACTTTGGCTCCACAAAAAAAAAAAACTATTCCTCTAGATACCCCATTCATTCATTATTTTTCAAACATATCATGTACTGACATCTCTGTGCATGAATTCATGTAATAAAATGCCATTTACCTTCTGAATCTAAAAGTATTTCTGACTTTTCAAGATCCATTTTAAATGTCATCACTGTCATATGAAGTCTTCTATGATTCCCATCCCCCACCTCTACCAGAATTAAATATTTCCTCTTTTGGAGACCTAGCACACTTTATCCTATACCAGTACTTCAAAATAAACATTGTTATTATGATAAGTAAAAACTTTTAAGAATAGCATTAAATAGTGCTACGTTTTCTAAAACATTTACACTCCATAGGTTAACTTTTAAAATCAACTGCTACATATACCGTTAGCACACTTAAATTAGGAAAACTACAGTACAGAATCGACTAGGAATCCTGAATACACCAACTCTGGCCTAAGGTGATGTCTACCAATGATTACCTTAGTTGTACATGTGGCACGTAATGGCTCAACAAGTCGGTCCAACCTCTGCAGTACTGCACTTGGACACAGGGTAGAGAGTCTCACCAACATTAAAAATGTTAGCATCTATTAGGAGTAAAAGACAAAATTTAGACTTTGCATTATTTTCTGAAGACAAAATTCCAAATTCTAACAAAGCTTTTAAAGGTAAATAACTAGCGCATACCATAAAGTTTCATTTTAGTGTAATTTGCCATTGGACTCTCATATATTTGTCTCAAACCTTATCTGAGGAATTTTAGTTACAAGTACGAGAAAGACCTTACCTATAATGTGGTCCAAGTGTACAGAACTAGAAAAGTGGTTCTCAATCTTGGCCACACATTAGAACTGGGGAGCTTTAGAAAGATACCCATTCTTCTGCCCCGTTCCCAGAGATTTTTACTTAACCTGTCAGGATAGGGCCACAAATTTAGTATTTTTTAAAAAGCTCATGTGTACCAAAATGGAAAACCATTGAACAAGAAAATAACTAGGAGAAAAGCTTTATAAGTTTCTACTCTTTTTTAAGATTTTCCTAAAAAACAAAAAGACTGGTTATTCAGATTCATCTGTATACAACGTAGTAACCCATAATCTTTTTCTCTTGGACTATAAACTGTAGAATTAAACAGGAGGATCCTATCACTTCCTTGGGGCTCTTATTAAGAGATTCTGGGAGGAGTCAAGTTAATGCCAAATATGGAAACATGAAAGTTGGAGTTCTGATAGTCTGGCTGAATTACTACTGCTCGACTACCACTTTTGCTTGCTTGACCAAACGTCCTGAATGGGAAAGAAAAAGAGACAATGCACTATCTTTCCATGTTTCAAATCACTCTTAAAGTTCAATTTAAAACAGACATGATCAAGTAGGAAAACAAAGAGCAGTTATGAGCAAAGTTCAAGCTCTAAATCTAAAAGGATATGGTTTCTCTCCAGTTGTTTCTACAGATTATTTTGAGCATCTGAAAACAGTATACAGTTCTTCCATGTTATCCTTTGGCAAAACTCTTGGTATTAAACAGTATATTAGACTGGAGAACAAAAATCCCTCATTCGGGTAAATAATATAGTTATCACAAAGAACAGCCCTAAAGACAGCCAAAAAGAATTAGCCAAGAAACGAAGAAAACCCCCATGGGTAATAACTGCAACACAATATTAAGACAGGCCAAAAAGAGCACAGTTTATAGTTTGAAGAGCAAAACCTGTCTGGACTCTTTTTTTGCAGAGAAAGGATCTAGGGACTATGCATTAAGTAAGCTGGCACAGAGAATTTCTTAGAATTTTCTATCCATTTAGACTTCCTCCTCCAATGAAAAGGTTCCTGGAGTTTTCCTGTATGTCGACTGATGTTATAACTGCATCACTATTACTTTCGCATATTATAGTCCATAACACTTAATAAAATCATGACAAGCAAACCAATTCTTCTCACTTAATAGACAAAAGTAAATTACAAGGATAAGTCATGGTAGCTAAGTCTTCTAAAACATTCTATAAACAGGCACGAACATCTTACCTTAATATCATAATGATCCTTCAAACCATCTTCAACATGATTTAGAAATTCAAAGATATCTAGTCTATCAAGACAACTGTCTAAAAGTGTGTACATACACTCAAAAGCTGCCTTTCTAATATCCAGGCCATCATCCACTGTATGCTTAAATGGACCCATTTCTACCTGTTGAAACAAGAAAAAATGTGTGGATATACTTAAAAGTGAAAGATAAGCTGAGAGAAAGTGTAATATAACTTAGCTTACCTCTCTTATAAGCTCCTTTCTAACTTTTGTTTCATTGTAAAGATGTGGAAGAACAGTATCTAGAAGATCCCTTATTAAAGATGGCTTATTATGTGCTGCTGAATTGAATGTGACCAAAGCTACTCTTCTTACATTCAAATCTGGGTCTTCCAATGTCTTTAGGAAATCACCTGAAAAATTATAAGAGAAGCAACACATAATTATGGTAATTAAAATAAAGTATACATTATATTTTTTTCTAAATTGATACTTATTATTGTTGGTATTATTATTGTTTCTTCAATGTGAGCCATGGAAGAATAAGATGAAATACTAAGTGAACTATATAGTTTCCTTTGGCAGCAGGTAAATGACATCTCAATGTGAGTGGATTTGATAACCTATTCTTAAGCACCTATAATACAGAAGGTATGGAGTTAGAGTCCAAAAAGTTTCCTAATTACTCTTATAAATACTTTATAAAAAAGTGGACTGCACAGGGAAGTGATGGAGACAGCAGGCACAAGAATTAATAACTTGAATGATTGTCCTTAGAGTTAAAAATATGATAAACAAGGTGAGGACAGATCCATTGCTTGATAAAGGATGGAATGTTAACAAGTACACAATTTATCAGATGACAAAGAAAAATGTGCCTCTAAAAGCCTTATTTTTATTTGTATCTTTATTTAACAATATATGAATTGGTAAGAGGATAACTATACAAAAGGAGAAAACTGAAACCTAACATAGGACAAAAAGCTAAAGAAACACCCAGCCACTTTAAAACTGATATGTCTGATTTTCTTGCAAATGTGGGCGAGAAATTATAATGCAAAGATCTTTAGAGTCATCCAAACTACTTTGTCAATTTTATGACTTTTGGCAAGAGCCTCAGTTTCCCAGTTTACAGTCTTTTTCCTTTATCCATTAATTATTTTAGGTCATCCACAAAATATAATCATCAAATGTGTAGTGGACTCTAAAGACATCCTAGTGTATTTACTAATTTCAGTTATTTGCAAAATTATCTAGTAATAATTTCAAACTAAGGGATGATAGAATATAAGTATATAAGATATGAGTATATAAGATTATACGTTATCCATTATCTTTCTAATGAAAAATTTACCAACACCCTAAAAGCATTTTAGTTCCTTGGTGATATTTTTAGTTATTGAAACAATTCATTTCTTGACAATTAACTATTAAATAGTTAATCAATATGTTTATCTTTGTTTCCACTTACCTATGCAGTTCTTCAATAGTGGATCAATAGGTTGTGGATGATCAGAAATAGTAAACTTCACAGCTGTAACCACTGAGCTTCGGGCATATGATGAACCTGATTAAAAATAAATTTAAATCTATTGGTATGTTAAGTCTACTAAAATCCATGGCCATCTTTATCATTCTCAAACTACTTCAAATACCACTAGTGTCTTCAATTCTTTAAAGTTCTCTTTGGTCAAGAAGGGTATTTCTTATTGCTATCAGACTACTAACAGAACAGAAACAAAGTTTACTCATCTTAGGAAACATAATCTCATTAGATTTCAAAAGAAACAATTTCTTCTGGGAAGTAGGGGGCCTGGGAGAGCTGCAGTGAAAGATCTAGCCCTCACAAAAGGAAATTAATTGGTTAAATCCATAAATAGCTTATAATATCTTCAAGTATTTTATTTAAAAAGACAGTGATTTCTAAGAATAAATGGCAGTTATTACCTTCTACTTGGCCTAAAGGGATTGAGAGTGGTAAATATGAAAACTCTTCTACGATCTTTCATTTGAACTAAAGAGTAAGTGCACCAATTTTAGTATTATAATTATTACTAGCAAGCTCAAGATATTAATTCAAGAGACACCTGTCTTCCACATTTTAAGACAAGAGTAACATAAAAATATAATGAACACTAGAAAAGATTTATTTAACCATTATCTAATTATACTCTTTATCCTTTTAAACAACAAAGTGTCATTCGAATATGGCTCCATATTACAACATAAAGCAAAGATTCTACATGTAACAAGATACAGGAATGTTTTAACTTCCATATTAGGCATCTTTTAAGGCAACCAACTACTAATAATCAACAAAATCTTTTAAAGAAAATCTAGGTACCCACCTGATATCAAGTACCCCTTAAGCCGTGGAAGAAGAGTTTCTGGATCAATTAGAGTGAGTTTGCCTAAACATTCAGCAACAACATTTCTGGTTCCTTCTTCTGCACACTCACAATGCTTTAGCAATAAGGCCCAGATGTTTTCAACATATGGTTTAAGGCCCACCACTGATGCAGAGCTAATAATTTCCTTCAAGGAATGAAGCAGAAGATACTGCCTTTTGGGTTGACTGGTTATTTCTTGTAAGACAAATGGTAGATATTCAGGAAGGTTGCCCACACTAATGCTGCCTAATGCATAAGATGCAGCTGACTTGACTTCTTCACTAGGAGATGAGAAGGCTTCTAATATTACAGATTTTAGTTCCAGCTGCCCACTTAAGTCAATATGATGCCCAACTTCTCCAAGAGAAAGTAGAGCTAAGAGACGAATGGAATCTGTAGACCTTGAGTTCTTGACATCTTGAATAAACTGACCTACTACAGCTGGTCCTTCTTTAGGACATGCTCGAGTAAGGGCAGCTACACATTTGGCAATGGAATAATAAGACTGTTTGTGAGTAAGAGCTGTGCTCTGAGAATAAACTGGACCAGTCAGCATGCGCAACAAATCCATGTATCCTAGATTATTTGTTCCAGTGACAACCAGAGCTTGGAAAAAGTCTAGCATAGCACTGAGGGCCCCTCCCTGCAATAAAGGTGATCTCACAAGTCCAATAAGTTCATTGAGAATAGATCCACTTATCTTTGAAAGGGAGGAGGGATACACTTTTGCCAGTGTGGTAAGAAAACTGATAGCCATCTGTGAAACATGCATATCACTTTCGCTGATAAGAGGTGGGAGCTCATCTAGAACTGCATCAATCATGGCAGCTGTCAAGCTGTCGCTATAGTTTTTAATTAGAATATCTAGGGCAGAAAGGGTACCCAGTTTCAAAGCTCTCTGGTTTTTCCTGAGAAATGAAGCAAGAATAGGAACCCCTTCTCCCAGGACAGGCCTCAAATCTATCTTCAAAGGTGACCCAGCAATCAGTGTCAATGCTTTCACTGTAGTTAACCGGGTAATTTCATTCTTTAGTCTCTCCAAGAAAATCTGAAGTGTATTAGGCAAGTCAGAACCCAAATTGTCTCCAAGGTTGCAAATAATTTGTCCCATACAGGAAATAGCCCTTTCCTTGACTTCCTGATCAATGTCAGCTGCTTTTAACCTCTTAATGGTACAGGTAAATAGATCTTTGATGTAAGGAGTTGCATCAAACGAGGAAGGCTGATCTAAGGGACGAATTACTTTGACAAGCTGCTGAGTAACAAGAAGTGCTTCAGATGTAATCTTGTAAAATGGGTCTCCAACACAAGCCACCACAGGAGGGACCAAAGCCTGAACATGAGGATGGAAGACTTGAGGAGAGTGGTTACAGAGGATTACATACAGACATGACAAAGCATCAATCTTCAAATTCGATGAGCTTGATTTATCATTCAATGAGAAAATGATCCCTAAAAAGCCAACAACAAAAAAAATTCAATAATTTTTATGCATAGTTTTATGTAAGAAAAATTTTAAAACTAATTCCTAAAATATTGCTGGTTTCTGCTTTATCATATTATCTCTAAAGTAGAAGTTCCACAATCTATGATGAATAGTAGAACCAAAAATTTTTGGATAAGACTTTAAATTTTTACTTGCAAATTCCTAACTTTAGGTGTTCAAGATGGTTCTTTAAAAAAGTTAGTTCTATGTACAAATTAAGTTGTCATAAATTATCCTTTTGAAGGAAACATTTACGCTTATCTAAATCTTAATAAAGTATATAGTAAGTTCCAAAAGTGATTTACTATTTCTTTCATACCTGGTACAAGAACAGGAATGTGTTGCGTTAGGGCCCCAGGTAATACATTTACCAGTTCAGTTAACATGTTAAAACAGCACTGTCGGGTCTTCACACTTTTTTCTTTCATCTGTTTGTGCAGAGCTTTAACAATGTTGGGAACCTGTAATTATCATACACTCATTAGCTGGTTCAGCTATCTATGTAACAAATTACAGGGGATGGGGAGAAAGGGGAGAATTTATCTTTTTGTTGTTAAATTCTTAATTCCACTAACTGCTAACAAGACTAGAAACTTGGTTGCATCAATTACTGTCTCTTGTAACTGTATTTGCTTTATACTAATATACAAAAGCTATCATTAGCTTTCTACAGAGCAACAAAATAATCTTCCTTGATTAGTTTTTAATTATGAAATGCAAAAGACTGAACAGAAATCAAACTAAATAATAAAATTTTCAACTAAAATTTTCAAAACATAAATAGCACAGATAAGCATCAAAGGAAAAATGACAGATTATGGAAAGGAAACCACTAAATGGGTCCTCATTTTTGCTTTTATAGTTTGTTGTTACAGTGAAATCAATCTCACTTCAAATGTAGCTACATGCTAGCAAGAAGAGTATGATTTAAAGATATATGCTTCTAAACTTTCTAATGTCTTGTTAGTCAGTAAAACTTAAATAGGGTATTTACTAATAAAATCTTATGGATACCAGGATACAGCTACACATCACATCAAATAATGATCTGAAAACTAGAGACAAAAGAAAACACCTGATTCATCACAGTATCATCAGAATTTCCTGTGACTTTACCTAACTTCTACACACTCAATTACTTATATCATTCATATACTTCATCTCATTTATTTCTCCAATTCCTCTTCCATGTTCATCTCTAAGTTCACCACAAATTATTTTAATTTGTACTACTTGAAAACAAGCCAGATATGGTATGTATATCCCCTCACCCAGTTTAACTGTTTAATCTGGCTAACACGTTTTGTAATGTATACAAATGCTTAGCATGTACTAAATAGTCAATGAATGGGAGCAATTCTGCTGTAATGTTTAGGATCTGAGAAAAGATGTCCTAAAGTTAAAAATATGTACTTTATTAATAAGAGCTGGCATTTATAAATACTTACTATGCAGTAGGTGCTATTTAAATGTTTACATAGATCACCTCACTACTGTAGGTGGACATTTCTAAGGAAACGCTTATTACAAAGGAGAAAAGTGAGCTTTAATAAAATG
This sequence comes from Pteropus alecto, assembly GCF_000325575.1. Classification (NCBI taxonomy): domain Eukaryota; kingdom Metazoa; phylum Chordata; class Mammalia; order Chiroptera; family Pteropodidae; genus Pteropus; species Pteropus alecto. The sequence continues at coordinate 5,483,427 of NW_006443138.1, read as the reverse complement.
ACTAATTTCTCTATAATTTCACACAGCTAAATTAGAAATGAAGCCAGTTGTGAACATAAGTAATGTGATTCCACAGCTCTAAGGTACCTCCATTACTATCGAAAATAAAAATTACTGAATCTTAAAATTGTTTTCTTATTTATCCAGTAAAATCAGGAAAACTTCAATCAGGATAAACTATTTACAAGTAACATAATATGTACAAAAATAAACTACTATACAAACATATCCCAGATATGTTTCTCTAAAGATGTTCTGGAACTCACATTTCCATAATAAAATCACAATTTACAAGATCACATTTACTAGCATGGCTTTCAAAACTATATATTTAAACCAACCTGACTCTGAAGCATTGTTAAAGGTGTTTCTCCCTGTTCCATTGCATCAGGGTCACACAGCCAACTTTGCACAGGACGAGTTTGCTTCAAAAGAGAAAGGTATGCATGAAAAACATCTGCCTTTACATTTTCTTCACGTTCTTTAAATCTGGATATCAGCGCAGGAGAGACAGTCTTGTAGAATTCTGGAAGCATTTCATGCCTTGTGCTAACTACAGCATCCAAGCACTTAGCAGCTGCACGTCTCACTTTCCAGCTCATGTCATCATCATCACTGTATTCATCATCACTCCCTAAAGAGAAGTTTTAATGTTAGGCTATTAATCACAGGAGAAGTTTATCGTTTAATAAAGAAAGTGAATGGATATTCATAACTAGTTTTCTAACTTTTCACTAACATATATAGCGATAGATAAGTTTATAAAGAACTAGCGCTTACATAGATGCAGTTAACTTATAAATGTACACAAAAATTAACCTCTAAAAATGATCATGATTGTATTTTTGTTAAAGATTCTCACTGTGGGTAATAAGTTGCTTATTAACCCTTTAAAATCATTAACACAATAAACTCCTTTAGAACACAAATATTTATAAAATCATGTGTCCTAGCTTTTTAAACAATGTGAATAAAAGTTCGATTCAAAGAAATCACTTGACACCATAGGAAAATCAAACAATCAGAGGATTTATAAGATAACCCATAAAGAGACTGTGGTCATAAATAATGTGATAAAAAGAATGGTTACTATTCCCAAGACATTCTGTAGAACTAATTTCCTGAGGAGAAAATCATCTCCACCTGTAACACTGAGTCATTCATGAAAATTTAACAAATTTCTTCTATTTAATTTGAAATACCTTGGTCATCATCATCACCACCATCTGCATCCATGGCATTTTCATCTTCGTCTTCATCATCATAATTATAATTCGGGTCATACGTAAGATATTTAAGACAAATATTTATAATGGTAGAAACATGAGGATATACTTCCTTAGGACATCTGAAGAAACAAAAGCTGCCTTGAGTAACTGTACTTTTGTCCTTGATTCATTACCTGCCAAATTTTGCTTTATTTCCAAATTTTTTCTACTTTAATATAGCAAGTAAGGTAGTTCCTAGCCTTTTCAACATTAATGACCCTACATCTTTCTCTCACATAGGCTTCATGTTTTAAAAGATTTACTTTTCAAATTACGCTTATTTATATCAATTTTAAGATGAACTTTAACCTTCACATTTTAACATCTCTGAAGTGGGGATGATTTTTATAATAAATAGAATGTCAAGGTTAATGTGGGTAGTATAGAAATTTGTATACAGTAGTTCCAATACCTCACCAGTGGATGCCTGAAACTGCAGATAATACTAAACCCTATATATTGTTTTTTCCTATACACACATACATACACTTTTATGGCTTCTCTTTGGCATATCAGAATTGCCAGCATCACTTCTCTTCCATTTGGGATCCACTAGTCATGTACTATATAACGACTTTTCAGTCAATAATGGACCTCATGTATGACAGTGTTCTCATAAGATTATAATGGAGCTGAAAAACTATAGTCTAATGATATAAGGTCTTAATACAAAGCATTACATAGACATTTACCACTGTTACAACTGCCTACAGTATTCAGTACAGTAACATGCTGTACAGATTTGTAGCCTAGGAGCTACAGGAGAACAGGATCTGTCACCCAAAATATGTCTTTGGCATAAGGATTATTCTAGGCTGGTTAATTTTAAGAAATAGTGACAAGGGGAGAAGCTTTGAAAACCAAGTAGAAGTTACCCTTTGTAAAGGACGTTTACATTTATAAGGGAAATCTCTATTTGTAATGGTTTCTCCCTGGCTGTACCAGGAAGAGGATGACCTTATCTCTAGAAACTTGTATCAATGCAGAAGGCAAGGACTCCTCTGCATAACAACCTTACCCTTGTTTATTGTGCTTTTCTCTGTAACATCCCACATCTGACTTCCCCTAAACCCTGACATTTTTTTCTCTTCAGCTGAAGAAGATGGTGTTTAAGGGGTGGCTTCAGCCATTTGACAAGTTACTTGGTTTTTGTGGGTCTCTCCCATGTAGACATGAGGTATACATGTTATTAAACTTTTGTTTGCTTATCTCTTGTTAATCTTTTATTACAGGGAGTTCTCAAACAAGAACCCAGAAGGTAGAGAGAAAATTATTTTTCCTCCCCTATACCATACAGCCTAGGTGTATAGTAAGCTATACCACCTAGGTCTGTGTAAGTGTACTTACTCTATGATGTTTGCACAAGAATGAAATCACTTAACGAGGAATATCTCAGAACATATGCCCATCACTAGGCAGCACATGACTGTATTCAGTACAATAAGAGTTACTTGAGCACAAGTACCGCAATACTGCAACATGCAACAGTAGATTTGATAATCAAGACAGCTACTAACTAAAGGTCTGGTAGCATATACAGCATGGATATGCTGGACAAAGGGATGACATCCTGCAGGATGCTGTGATTCATTAGACTACTCAAAACTGACTTTTGTTTGCTTATCTCTTGTTAATCTTTTATTACAGGGAGTTCTCAAACAAGAACCCAGAAGGTAGAGAGAAAATTATTTTTCCTCCCCTATACCATACAGCCTAGGTGTATAGTAAGCTATACCACCTAGGTCTGTGTAAGTGTACTTACTCTATGATGTTTGCACAAGAATGAAATCACTTAACGAGGAATATCTCAGAACATATGCCCATCACTAGGCAGCACATGACTGTATTCAGTACAATAAGAGTTACTTGAGCACAAGTACCGCAATACTGCAACATGCAACAGTAGATTTGATAATCAAGACAGCTACTAACTAAAGGTCTGGTAGCATATACAGCATGGATATGCTGGACAAAGGGATGACTGACATCCTGCAGGATGCTGTGATTCATTAGACTACTCAAAACTGTGTGCAATTTAAAACTTATGAATTATTTCTGGAATTTTCCATTTAATATTTTCGGACCACAGTTGACAGTGCGTAACTGAAATCGCAGAAAGAGAAACCACGGATAAGCGGGTACTACTGTAAGCCGTATCTTCTCAACATATGACTATAAGACTAAGCTCAGATGAACTTGCTCTTTAGCAACTAGTATTATTTGTGGAAGCGCCAGTGCACATTCACCTAGGTTTGGTCTTCTAGCTATATGTTGAAAAGACAGAACATATAAATATCTCAAAATAAAGGAATAATTTGTTTCTCAATTAAAAAGATGAAAATTAATTTCACAATTTCCAATTTTAACTATTTCATATGACTATAAAGCTACTAAAAACCATCAGTGGCAAGGAATTGTTGCAGATTACAACCACTGAAGTCTCAAGACACTGTACTGTGCTACTACACTAACAATTCTAGTCAAAGGAAAAAAAACTGTTACTAAGCCAGTATGGCCCCTTACAGTACATAAATGCAGCTTTTATTATTAAAACCAAGGTTTCCAAATTGAGAATCACTGCCCTAACAAAATGGAAGTGACAGATCTCAAAAACTATTGAAAAGATATGAAATTTTTGACCAGATGGTGTTTAAAGGGTGGCTTATCCTGGTGCTGCTCTCTCATAATAGACTACATTATTAAATTAATCCAGAAGACAATTATAAATACTTTTCCTAAGTTCTTTAAAAATAAAGCCTAACAATGAAAAGGAAACATTTAATAATAAATATAAGGACTATATTTTAAAATATAAAATTTTATTCAGTCCAAATACCAACTGGTTATTAGTGTGATAAGAATTTAATTAAAACACATCTAAGATCCAAATCCTGATTCTCTGTAAAATAACCCATTTCTCCTTACCCACCTAATCTAGATCTTAAATATTATTCTATTCGGAAGAAAATTTTTCACTTGAAAAATAAAGACCTTAAAAACTTACCTTCTCACAAACGATTCAAAGGCTTGAATGCAATATTCTCTTAACTCATCGTCATCTACATTACAAAATTTTACCACCAAAGGAATTATCTTCTCAAGGTATTCACCTAAGAAAAGCATATTGGTCCTTAAAAACATTCATGAATACTTTTTTAAAGAAAACTTTAAAATATTTAAACATTTCTTACCTATTCTATGACCAGCTTGCCTACTAATAGCAGCAATGCACTGTATGTAGGTTCTTGTTGTTGACATGGAATCATTTTTGGACAGCTCTGACAACAGATGTTCGATAAGATCTACAAAAACTATATTTCCACAGCTCATAACCAGATGGCCAAGAGCAATAATAGTTCTTTTCCTCACTGCAAGTCTAGGGCTGGTCAACTGAGGGAGCAGACAGGTCAGAATTGAAGGATGGAAATTAACAAGAAGTCCTCCTTGCCTTAAAAAAAGAAAGAAAACAACGAATAAATTCAAGATATCTAAGCATTACTGAAATGTCTGGCCTCTGAATTCAATGTATTCAAACAGTAAAAATCTACATGACATATTCCAAATTCAGAATGAAAACTAAATTCTTACTATCTCTACCAACCCAAATGAAAACCTGAGCTAAGTGAATGTTGTTTTGAAATTTGTACGCCTAAATTATCTTCTGGAATCTAAAACTATATGCCCATTTATAGGATATCCAACCAACAGGCTTGAGAGAACATCAAAAACAAACAAACAAAAAAACAAAAAAAAAAAACCACAAAAATCAAAAGAAAACCAATGATCTTGTCACTTTTCCCCTTTCCAGATCTCTAAATTAATATTCTCTATTGGTAGCTTTTTCTCTATTATAGCTTTTTAGGGGTTCACAACACTCAAAATCTCAGCATCTCTTGACTACCACCCTCTCTCTCCCTATTGTCTTTCCTCTACACATTTATACACTAAATTTTACTTATCTTTTTGGTCCAACCCTCTCATATGAATCACTTCACACGTGCAGTTCAATGACCCAATAGCAGTCAAACATCTACATGCCAGTACAATGCTAGTAATCAAGGCATACAGAGGACAAAAAGCGTAACTCGATTTTCATAAATTCCTCCCTCTTTGCAACATGAGTCCAATCTATCAGAATGACTTCCTATTACTTTTCTATTAATTCTATATTCTGAGAAACTAGAATACAATGTTTCTCAACTCTAAGACTGTATGCTGATATATTCTATACCTGAGCATACATACCTGTGCCCTACCTACTGTTCAAGTCTAAATACAAATGCCAGTCTTTCCACAACACACTTTCTTGGATACTTCCATTTTAAACCCCAAAACACACTATATTCCCATCCTGCCTTTTATATTATAGCCATTTGTGTTCTAATCTCCTATAGTAAAGTATAAGCTCTTTCTGTGCCATGATGACAGCTCTTCATTTCTACTGTAAATATGTAAAAGAAGGCACTTGATTACTTTCAAGCTGAAGTAAATTAGCCACAAATAACACACAAATAATGACATATAATTATGAGAAGCAGGGATAAACTAAAATTGACAGGTCTTTTAAAGTATTTTCCCCTAGGAGTTGCTTAGATCATTTTATCTTCCCAAGTTTGACTTCCATAGGAAAGAAAAGCAACAGATGTATAAAGCCGAGTTCCTTCCTCCCCAAAAACATGTAGTATAAACATGGTTGCTGAAGTTTACAAACAGCATTATTTTAACTAGAAAATTTACCACTACTTACAGGCACATCTTATCTAAGAGATTATCATTATATTCAAGAATATAAAAGTGTAAAACAAAACATAAAAACTGTGCTGAAATATTTAAATCATGTTTGCTACACAGTATTACAAGATAAATATAATTAGCTTATTTCTCCCCTCACTCCAAACCACACATATTTATAAAAGAGCCACAATTTAAACATGAAAGATTTTAGACCAAGTTTTATTACATTTATTAGAACAGGTTTTAATAAATGAACATAACATTTATAAGTAATACAGACAATAGGCATGTTTACCTGCTCAACATATCAGCCATAATGTCCAAAGCTTCTAGCTGAACAGAGACATCTTCCTGCTTTGCTATTGCACTGGTAAGACGTCCAGTAATCTTTTTACATACATTAGCAGCTAGTGCAGAGCCTGCATGAATAAAAAATCAATAACGATTTCAAGGCAAGTATGTTGAATTCCACATTATATTCATGGAAGTTGCCAAATATTCAACAACTTTAAGCCTGATTATGAGACCAACTCAAGATTTCCATGTCAGAAAATGTATTTCGAAACAGGCTGTTTTTCAATAAAATAATTAGACATAAACAAAAATTAGAGATAATAACTGCAGAAGTAATACATGACCTACTGAAAGTAGTATCGTTTTCAGTAGGCTCTACTGGACAACTATTTCTATGCACTGGTACGAATGCCAACAATGAAGCCAGTAGTAACTGTACGTGCTTGAAAGGGAGCAATGAGATTTTTCTCTCCTCTTTACTAGTAATCTAGACTTTTAAATTTCAGTGAATTAAAAAAACAGCAAAAGAAAAAAGGAAAAATAAATAAACAATGATTGACATGGTTTCTTTAAAAAAAAAAAAAAGTTGTAATCTTTAATAAACTCCTTTCCAATCCAAAGCTTCCATAACGTCATTACAAGGTAAAAATGTTCCAGAAGACTCATAAATCAAGGTTATAAAGTAGATATGTGTTAAAAAATGAGAGAAAAAAGAAACAAGGAATTTTGAAAGGAAGATTCTGAATGGTTAACAACCAGAAATCAGGTAAAAATAAACACGTTTCAATGAAAGGAAAAAAAAATGAGGAAAATATCGATATAGCTAATACAACACAAAATAACATACCTCAGAGTTGGTGAAATATTTTATTGAAATAACTAATATGGGTAAAGTAACATTGGTATGATACAGCAGAAAAAGCATCAGCTCTAGATGAAAAGAAAATAGATTGGAATCTTCACCCAACCATGCAATCTAAACTGAGTGAATTAAAGTCATCTCTGAATTTTAGTTCACTTAACAAGCTAGGATTATTAGGACCTCCCATATGGACACCCAGAATACATCACCAATCTATATCTTTCCATGAAATAGGGAGATAATTTCACTCCATTTGCAGATGAAACAAAAACTTTTAGCCTGATAATTCAGTCAACAGGTTATCAGTTAAGATCAATTCTAAATTTCTATATTATCTAAACATTTCTGTCAGGGGCAAAAAGCTAATTAATTGACAATTTCATTAATTTTAGTTTAATTACCAAGTAGCTTTAAGAAGCTCAACCTTAAAGTTACTAGTAAACTGAACTATTTCACAACTGTCTTAACAGTGTCAATTAAAAGTTTCACATCATAAATTCTGATGCAAAGTAAAATCAATATTGAAAATAAAAGCTAATCAGAAATAACTCACAGTTTTGGTTATCTTTTCTTTTATTGCATAGCTTGGCCTAACTCTACTCTGTAGTCGTAGTACATAAAATATTAAATCTTGCACCAACATAAAAATCCTTCAGTACTGATATTCTATGAGATACTTAAATCCAATCAAAATAATATTTATTTAAAACTGAATTTATCTTTAAGCAAAAATAATATTCGGATTTTTTTTTCTTAGTTGTTCAAAGGCAAGCTTACATAGATCTTTAGGGTAGACACCTCTCTCCCTCCCTGGCCAGGAGAAATAATAGAGAAGAGAATAAATACCATGTAAAAGGGAAATAGAGGGAAAAAAGTCATCTTGCTTACCACTAGAAGCTGGAGGAAGTTCTCCAATTACTGTTTTAAGGCCAATACTTGAAATATCTCGAAGTTGTTCTTTATCAGAAAGCATGTTAGTGCAGAGGGTATCTACAATTGTCTCTACTTGATATTCTTTCACTTTACTCACTAAAGGGCCAAGACTGTAATACAAAAAAAAAAAAAAAAAAAAAAAAAAAGATAATCTAGATCCTCCCCGCAGCTAAAAAAAAAAAAAAAAAAAAAAAAAAAAAAGATTTAATCTAGATAAATCAAAAACTGAAAGACAAAAAGAAACATTAATTTTTGTGCCTAGTAACTATCAACACAAGTTAAACACATTATGTTTATAACACAAATAGTATACAAATAAGGGTATAAACTTTTTTAAATGTTTTTTTTTTTATTTTTCAATTACAGTTGACACACATTAGTTTCAGATGTACAATATAGTGATTAGACATTTATATAAACTGATGAAGTGATCACCACAATAAAGCTAGTACCCCATCTGACACGGTACATAGTTATTACACCTTTACTGACTATATTCCCTGTATCTATACTTTACAGCCCCATGACTCTTTTGTAACAATTTGTACTTCTTAATTCCCTCCCCTTTTTGACCTCCCATTTAGCAACCATCAAAATGTACTGTTATCAATGAGTTTATTCATTTGTTTTTTTAGATTTCACATATAAGTGAAATCATATGGTATTCATCTTTTGCTGTCTGACTTACTTCACGTAGCATTATACCCTATAGATACACCCATATTGTTGCAGATGGCAAAATTTCATTCTTTTTTATGGCTAACATTCCATTGTGTACATTACCACTTCCTTTTTATTCATTCATCTATTGATACTCAGGTTACTTCCATATCCTGGCTATTGTAAATAATGCTGCAATGAACATATAAATGTGTCTTCCAAATTACTCTTTTGGGTTCCTTTGGCTAAATAACTAAAAGTAGAATTACTGGATCTTTGTCTCTTGCCTTCATTTAAGTATATTATCTGGTATAGGCATTTCTACCCAGTTTTTCTTTTTTTTGTTTCCATTTTCATGAAATATATTTTTCTACCCCTGTACTTTCAGTCTATACATTTCTTTTGAGTTGAAGCATATGTAAAGGTCCCGTTTCCTTATCTATTCAGGCACCTTCTGTCTTTTGATTAAAGCATTTAACCTATTTAAAGTAATTATTGATACATATTTAGTTACTGCCATTTTACTATTCATGTTGTTAATCTTTATTTTCTTCAAGTTTCTAACATTTCTTATAATACTGGTTTGGTGGTGAACTTCTTTAGCTTTTTCTTGTCTGGGGAGCTCTTTATCTGTCCTTTGATTCTAAATATGGCTTTGCTGGGTAGAGTAATCTTGGTTGCAGGTCCTTGCTTTTCATCACTTTAAATAGTTCATCCTAATACCTCTGGCCTGCAAAGCTTCTGTTGAGAAATCAATTGACAGTCTTATGGAAGCTCCCTTGTAAGTAACTAACTGCTTTTCTCTTGCTGCACTTTAAAATTGTCTTTAACCTTTGGCATTTTAATTATAATGTATCTTGGTGTGGGCCTTTTTGGGTTGATCTTATTTGGGACTCTCTGTGCTTCCTGAGGTTGTATGTCTATCTTTCACCAGGTTTGGAAAGTTTTCCATCATTATTTCTTCAAATAGGTTTTCAATTCCTTTATTGCTTGCTCTCTTCTCCTTCTGGTACTACTAAGATGCTAATGTTGCTACGCTTGATATTGTCCCAAAGTCCCCTTAAACTATCCTTTTTTTTTTTTCCAATTCTTTTTTCTTTTTACTGTTCTGTTAGGGTATTTTCTGCTACCTTATCTTCCAAATCGCTGATTCGATTTTCTGCTTGATCTAATCTACTGTAGATTCCTTTTAATGTATTTACTTCAGTTACTGTATTCTTCATGTTTGACCTTATGCTTTCTACCTCCATTTTTATGTTTCTTATCTCTTTGTTGATGTTCTCACTGAGATCGCTGAGCACCCTTTTAACCAGTGTTTGGAACTCTGCATCTGGTAGATTGCTTGTCTCCATTTTGCTTAGTTCTTTTTCTGGAACTCTGTTCTGTCCTTTCCTTTGAGACATGTTTGTCTTCTCGTTTTGGCTGACTGTCTTTGTTTCTATTTATGAGGTAGAGCTGCTATGTCTCCTAGTCTTGGTAGAGTAGTAGATGTAGTAGATGTCCTGTGGGCCCCAGTGGCACAGTCTCCCTGGTCACCTGAGCCAGGTGCTCCAGGAATGTCTCTTGTGTGGGTTGTGTGTGCCCTTGTTGTAGCTGAGCCTGGACTATTGTTGGTACATCAAAAGGAGGGACTGACCTTCAGGCTGACTGGTTGTGAGTAATGGTTGTGACTACAGTGGAAAAGCTGTTGTACAAGGGCTGACCATACAGAGCAGGATTCATTTTAGCAGGGCTCTGGTGCCTGTGCAGTCTGCCCTTTGGTGTCATTTGTAGAGGTGTTTGAGCGATACTCTGGTGTGGTCTGAACCAGGCCACCAGGTGCTGGTGCTCTGGTGCAGGCCAAGGTCAGCCTCTGCCAGAGCCCTGCTCTAGGGAAACTTGGTATGAGCTACAAACTGACCTACAGATGGATGCCACTTATGCTAGACTTGGAGGTGCCTGGGAGAGGTTAAGCTGTGAACTGAGGCTGGCTGATGTTAGTGCTAGGCTTAGGGCTGCTTAGCAATAGGTACAGGGTTCTGCAAGGCCAGATGCTGCTTGTTTAGGGTTTGTGAACCTTTGAGATTTTCAGGAGTCTGCAGCATGACCCAAGACAGGCAGTTTGTATGGAAAAACCATTGAAGGTGTCTTGCGTGGAGTGGGGCCTGGGGAATCTCCAGGGCAAGGTGAAAAGTGTTAGCCAGGTTGATGGAGATTCAGATATGGTGTCCTTCTGCATCTACAGGCTGGGCGGGGGAGGGTTCAACAAAGGAATAATTGCTTCTGCCAGCACCTCTGTTCGGGAGAAAGCTGACCCTCTAGGTCTCACCCTGAAGCCAGACAATTCAGTTCCTCCCTGTATTTCCCTGGCACCTTTGGAGCTGCTACTCCAGCACTGGAGCTCAAAACAAGTGAGTTGTCAATAAGTCCAAGTTTGCCCTTTAAAAGCAAAGCCTGGAATTCCAGCTGCCCTCTGTCTCATCTGGCCACAATCTCTGCTGGTTTTCACAGCCAGAAGTTGTGGTGACTTCTCTTCCCAGCACTAGAACCTGGAGTGCTGGGAAGAGAAGTCACCACAACTTCTGGCTGTGAAAGCTTGGTGTGGGGCTGGGACTCCTCACTCCTGAGAGGGGACCTCCAAAGTCGAGATATCTCTCCCAATTTCCACGTCTCTGCCCCTCCTGAACCAGTCTCCACATGGCTTCATCTTTAAGTCCTTAGTTATGCTCACTAGACTTTAGGTGATTCTCAATGACAGTTGTTCTCTGCAGTTTAGTTGTAATTTTGATGTGGTCATGGGAGGAGGCTAACACAACATTTATCTATTATGCCATCTTGACCAGAATTCCTCAAGAGATTTTTGATTGATGTGCTCCTTGCAGGTGGTTTCCAATTTTTTTCCCCACTGATTTCCATTATAGTATCATGAAACTTAAGATAGTACTAACTTGTGCTCCCAAAGGATTAGGATTAGGATTTCATACTGTTTGTTAATATAAGTTTGAATGTAGGTCCACCAGGTGAGGATAGAGAAAATTCCTTCGTATCCTTCTCATAAAATTTAGCACATAGTAGGTAATGTTTAGTGCATGAATATTGATTGAGGAGCCATTACATTTAAGACTGTAGTGAATAACAAAATTATGGCCCCCATCTCCAAAAATTTATCATCTGGTTGGTGAGGTAAGGGATTCATGTAACTACTTTAGAAATTAACTGAAGGCATTCACTACTCTATACAATTAAAAAAAAACTTTTAAATTCAATGTTAATATCTATAGGTAATTGCACCTAAGATATTTTTGGTTACTAGGCTTTGAGGGGTTATAGTAAGAAAAGAAGAGCACTTCAAATAAAAAGATCAGAGACTAGAATAAGTGAAATGCATAGTGAAAGAAATGAGGAGCGAAAAGAATATATTAATATGTACTAAAAACAGCAGCAGCACAAAGACAAGAGAAATGCAAATGAAAAAAATGTTACTGAATGGTTTATATAATATCATATGGTATATTAACTTTTAATAGGTTGTGATAAATTTAAGATGCAATTTATAATTTCTAGCCTACGGTCACAATTAAAAACTGTTTGATACTAAAGGCAGATGAAAACCACAACAAGAAACTTGGGCCCCTGGGAAATTATGGAGAACCGTTAGTTACACCAATAAATTTAAATGTGATGTAGTACAAGTGGGAACCAATGTATTTTCTCAAGCATAAGTGACAGATGAAAATAGTTTCATTTGATAAATGCTCAGATCAATGTTTCACATATATATTCTCAATAAATAAATGCTGACTGATTGACTAGAGAAGTAGTAGGGAGAAAAATCTGGGGAATTAAGAAGAGAAAGGAAGAAAAACAGAAAGGTTGGAGAAATCCAAGAAGAGTCCAATCCAAAATGATGACAGTGACAACAGAGACATGGCATGTATATAAAGAAACCTAATGTAAAACATTGAAAATTGGGAGTGAAAATAAAAGGAATTCCAAAAATGAATTTAAAGAGTTCTAGCTTCCATTAATGACGAAATAGTTTTGGACTAGCCCTCTTGCAGATAATTGTAAAACCTCTAAAACTATTATGTTAGAAAACAATTTGAATGCCAGATAATGATGGAACTAAAACCAGAGAAAAACTGTCCAACCAGAATTCCATATCCAGTAAAATTATCCTTTCATAATGAAGATAAATTAAGACAATTTCAGATAAAAGCTGAGAATATATCACTACCAGACCCATACTACAAAGATTGCTAAAGGAAATTCTCTAGGCTAAAGGAAAATAAAACCAGATGGTAACTTGGATTTATAGAAGGGAATAAAGATCACCAGAAATGGTAAATGTGTGTATACATAAAAGGCTGTATGTTAAAAATAAAATATTTTTTGTACTATGTACACACGCACATACACACACACACAAATATATTAAAAATAATACCAGCACAAAGACAGGAGAAAGGTAAATGGAAAACCATTATTGAAAAGTTTACATGATTTATATCATATGGTATAACATTAACTTTTAAAAGACAGTGATAAATTTAAGATACAATTTATAATCCCTAGCTTACAGTGACAATTAAAAAAAATAATGCAAAGATATATATCTAAAAGTCAACAGAGAAAATCAAAATTAAATATTGTAGAACAGTGTGATTCCCAATTTTTGGTTTCAGAAACCCTTTCGACACTTCCAAAAATCAATGAAGACCCCCCCAAAAAACTTTCCTTTATGTGGGTTGTATCTGTCAGTGTTTACCATAATAAAATTTTAAAGTAACAATAATAACCCATTATATGTTAACATTCTTAAGAAAAATAATTATATTCTCCAAAAAAGTGAGAAAATTTTAAAATTTTGCAAATTAATTTTTGAGCTTAAAAGAAAACAACTGGATTCTCGTATCTGCTTTTACATTCAATCTGTTATAATATCATATATCATGTGGCCTCTGGAAAATTATACTGTGCACTTAAGAGTCACAGGGAAAATAACATTTTAGTATTATTCATATACTTTTGACATTACCAAGGTCACAGGATGCCCCAAGGACTCCCAAATCAAACTTTAAGAATTGCTGCGATAAAATATTTGACTAACCCAAAAGAAGAAAGAAAAACAACAAAAACGTAATAACAACAACAAAAGAAACAAGAAGCAAAATGGCACACCTAAATCCAACCATATCGGTATTTACAATAAACATCAATGGACTATCTGCTGTGTACGAGATACATAATTTAAAAATAAAAACCCAGATTAAATTGAAATAGAGATACACTATACAAACACTAATCTTAACAGTGGGATTGGCTATATAACATGAGAGAAAATATATTTCAAGAGAAAGTATGTTTAAAGAGAAACCTTTTCTACTCATAAAGTTAAACATGAAGAAGACATAATTATAAATGTGTATGTACCTAGTCACACGGCTTTAAAGTACATGAAACAAAATCGACATTATTAAAGAGAAAAACAGATAAATTGACAATCATAGTTAGAAATTTTAACACCCCTCTTTCAGTATTTAATATCGACAAAAGAAAAAAATCACTAAGGCTATAAATCTGAATTATACTATCAACTACATTGACCTAATTCAGAAAACACTGCACCCAATTAATATAGAATACACTTTTTTTCAAGTGTACATGGAACATTCACTAAGACTACATATGGCAAACCACAAAACAAATCTCAGTAGACAAACAAATAAAAAAAACAAATGAAACCATCTTGAAATCTTAAAGAATATGGCTCTTACTGTAATGGAATTAAATTAGAAACCAGTAAAAATAAACATCTAGCTAACCTTCAAACAATTGAAAGTTGCTTTTAAATAACTCATGGATCAAAGAAAAATCAGTGATTAAAAATATTTCAAACTGAATGATAATGAAAATGCTAAAATTTATAGGATGTAGCACAAGAAATACTTAAAAGAAAATATTAGTTTAAATGTTTAAGAATTAGAATGAAAGAAAGTGAGAATGAAAATACCAGCAAGAAGAAATCAATAAAACAGGCAACAAACAATAGAGAAAATTAACTCTGAAATCAGTTCTTCAGGAAGAGTAGTAAAGTTGGTAAATCCCTAGTTAGGGGAACTGGGGGGGCGGGCGGGAGAGAAAATACAAATTACCAAAACCAAGATTAAAAGTGTGGATAGAAAATCCTGGGGAATCAACAGAAAAGTATGAGATATTGAGGTTCATGGTTAAGATTCTATTGTTTAAGAAGTTGATTCCCTTCAAATATATCTATGGCTTCAACACAATCCCAATCAAAATTTAAGCAAGCTCATTTTTAAAAACAGAAATTGACAAACTGATTCTAAAATTTACACGGAAATACAAAAAAACCTAAAAAATCAAAATATTCATGGGAAAGGAAGAATGAAATTAGGAAACTTACACTACCTTGCTTTATTTATACTTCTACAGATCTACTCCAGCATTTCTCAACCAAGGGCGATTTTTACCATCCAATAGACATCTGGCAATATCTGGAGACAATTTTTGGTTGTCACTAACTACTGAGGGAAGAAGGAATGCTATTGTCAAACAGTGGGTTAAAGGCCAAGATGCTGCTAAACATCCTAAAATACACAGAATACAGAAAATAATCACTCACAACAAAAAATCATCTGGCTCAAAGTCAACAGTGCCAATTTGAAAAGGTCTGGGCTATGCTAATAAAGATGTTGTACTGGCATCAGAATAGACAAACAGATGAATGGAACAGAATAGAATCTAGAAATAGACCCACACCTTCATAGTTAATAGATTTCTGACAAAGATGCCAATGCAATTCAGTAGAGAAAGGAAGGTGTTTTCAATAAATGGTGCTTCAACAACTGAGTATCTACATGGAAAAAAAAGATGAACTCATTTCCTACCTCACAAAAGTTAATTCAAAATAGATCACAGAACTAAAAATAAAAGCTGAAACAATAGGCTTTTAGAATAAAACACAGGAGACTACCTTTGTAACTTAAGGTAAACAGATTTCTTAGGACAGAGAAAGTGATAACCATAAAAGAAAAGTTTAAATTAATTTTTAAATTAAACTGAATTAAATTTAAAACTAAAATTAAAAACTTAAACTCATCAAATTAGGAGATAATGTTGACAAAATTTTAAGTGTCAAAGGACCTGTATCCAGAATATATGTAAAACTCCTACAATTTGAAAAAGATCATCTCAATTTTAAAAATTGGAAAAAATTTACGAAAAATTTTAAAATGGCCAATAAACACACAAAATAGCACCAGAAAGCACTAGTCATCAGAGAAATGTAAATTAAATTAAAATACCTACACACCTATTGGAATGGCTTAACTTGAAGAGTGATATAAAAAAGTGGTGAGAATGTGGAGCAACTGGTACTTTCATGTAAAATTATACAAATACTTTGGGGAACAATTTGGCAGTTTCTTAGAAAATCTAAATGGACAACAGCAATTTCATACTTAGGTATTTATTCGTAAGAAATAAGGACACATGTACTAAAAAGGTAAAATGTTCATTTTATCTTTATATAAAATAGCCAAACCCTAGAAAGAAACCAAATATGTAAACAGATTGTGGTATCAATGGATTATTTATCAGCAATTAAGGCATGAAATACTAATACACCCAACATGCATGTCACAGATGAATGAAAAAAGCCAGAAACAAAAGAGTACATATTGTATGATTCCATTTAAATGAAGTTCTACTATAGGCAAAACTAATTTAAGGTGAACGAAACAAGTAGTGGTGTTGTATGTGGGGTAAAAATAAAATTTTATGGTTATCCAGTCTTTTGAAAAAAGGTCCAACTTTTCACCATTGATGCCATCTTCATCATGTATTTTCCATTCTCTTTTACTCCCTTGGTCTATTAATGCCTCACTACCTCACTGCTTTGATTAACGACATATTACGGTATGTTTTCCTATCTAGTAAGGCTAACTAACTCCAGCAACTGTTATATTTTTCCAGGGTTTTCTTGGCTATCCTAAGCAAACACTTCCCACCAAAATATACTCTAGAAACTTGTCTAGCTTGTGGGGAAAAATTACTGATTTTAACAATTAAGTTAACATTCAATTAATTAACCTGGAGAAAACCCACAACTTTGTTGAGTTATCCGACAATTGTGTTGAGTTGTCCTAATCCAAGTACTTTTGTTTCGAAACAAATGTGTTCCAAGTACATTTGTTTCCAAATACATTTTTGTTATTGGTTAGGAGTATTTTTAAGGCTGCCTTCACATACAACCTTCCCTTATACAATACCTTCACTCAAGGTTACCACTGTAACATTTCTTGTTAAATTTGTTTCTAGGTGTTTTGTCTTCCTCTTGCTGTAATAAAATGGATATTTGCTTCCATGATATCTTCTAACTGGTTATTATTTGCTTATACAAAAGCTCTTGATTTTTGTTCATTAATTTTAAAACCTGTTACTTCAACTGAATTCTTACTGTGTAAATTTTTTTGACTGACTTGATTTTTCCCATGTACCTTTTCCAATTCTTATGTGTCTAGTTTTTCCATCTTGTCTTATAGTGCCTAATACCTTTAAAGGAAATGTAATGGAGATAGAGACACATCTTATTGCTGACTTTAGTGTGAAGGTATCTGGTAATTTGTTGGATTTGGAGGTGAGGTATATGTGTGTTTGTGAACTTTTAATGTTAAAAAAGGTACTATCAATTCCATGTTGTTCAATGTTTTACTTGAAATAGATGATGAATTCTCTCTAGTGAGATACAACATCCCTGACCTATTCATCCCCCTAATAACACATTAAGTATGATGGTGGTTTTTGTAAGGTGCTTTACTCCTCTAATTATCCAAAGCAGCTTAAATGTTGGAAGTTTTTTTTTTTTAATCAAGAAATGATGAATCTTATCAGTGCTTTCACAAACTAACCAGATAATTTTTTCTTCCTCTGATCTATTAGCATGATGAAATAAATATATTAATAAAGCATATAACATTGAACTGCCCTTATATTCTTGGGATGAACCTCATTTGATCATTGTATGTTACATTTAATATATTGTTGAATTTTATTTTGAACATTTGAATGAAACTGATCTGTAGTTTTCTTTTTCAATGTTATCTTTAGTCAGGATTTGTTATCAGTATTTGGTTTAAACAAAAGACCGGATTTTCATACTTTATGTTCTAAAATAGTACTAGAACTATGTGTACTGGAATTAATTATTCGTTGAAGTTTCAAAGAGTTGTGTGAAATATCCAGGCCTGAGTTTCTTTTTAATAAGTTATCTAACAATTTTCCCAATTTTTTGATAAGACTACTTAGTAATGTATCTATCTATTGGATTTTCCCTCCTCCAAGAATAAGACCTTGGTTTTCTCTCTTGATTTATTACTCTTGTTTATATCAATTCTTTTATTTTTTTGAATATGTCATTTTTTTCCTCCAACTCATTAATTTTAAGCATAAAAGATCATCAAAAGATCAAAAGCTCAGGTTCCATGAGTAAAGATTCATACTCGAGTGATTAAGACCTAGGTACTTCTCAATTCTCGATCTGGGACAAACTACTTTTTATTATTATTTTTAAAGGCTGGTAAATGTTCAGCATATATTTTGAACCAAACTTTGTTTATTAAGCACATGACAAAAGAATTAAAAGATGAAAAATAATGATTAAAATTATACTCATTTGCATTATCATGCAACTTAAACTTGCAAACGTCCCAAGTTAAATAAACATACTCAACAAAGTTGTACTGCATGTCCAGAAACTCTATGCTGACCAATGATTTCTCATATTTTTGCCTGCTTTAACAGCAAGTAAGTAAAAGCTTAGCCTAAAACAAATTTAAAACCTTTATAAGAAAATCCAATACAAGAGTAATAAGGAGACAATGCTTTAAATTGCTATCAAATATTACATGACATACAAAATGACATAAAAGTCCGTGACTTAATTTTTATATGAAACTAAAGGTTATCCTTACTAATAACTTACTATGTAAATTAAGGGCTTAATATTTGGTATGTATAAATTAAGTAGCTGTATTATACTGAGAACTCAAATGGTGTACCTATTAAAGAGTGCAACTTTCAAGTTTTCATGTTAGCATTATACCTAACAAGATGCCCCTACTACACTGTATACACACAAAACACATGGAATTCCCACGATTTTAAGAAAAAATATCATCAGTGTTGACTTGTGTTAACTATGGCGTTAACTGCTGCTATTCTTTAAGTCTTACTATTTTTTTTACTTCCCTTGATTCTTAAATTTTCCCCATACTAGAATAGAGAGATGGATAAGGGCAGGTAGGCCTTTTAATCCAGCTAAAACAAGTCAGGTCAAACAAGTGAAAGAACCACTCTTTTTGGAGTTTCCTTGTATGTACTACTTAAGAATGATATCTGAAAGGCTACATTTAGTCAATACAGAAACTATAAGGAAATGTATCATATGCACCAAGTACATTAACACTAAATATTCACCAGTCGCCTACTCCAGAAAGATGTAGTATAAGACTAATGTAATTTACCAATTATTACAGTTACAGTACTTTAACGGGGACAGAGGGAGTAGAAAGCAAGTAAAAAAATAACTTACCATTTGACAGCTAAATTCTGTACCTCTCCATTTTTATCTTCCAGTAACTTCAAAATCATTTTCACTACTTTCCTTTCACTATCGTCATCCAACTTGATGGAATCTTTCTGCAGTTCTGTCATCAAATCATTTGTAGCCATAAACCTATCAAAAATTAAAATATGTTGATAATTTTAAAATGTTATGTATCAACTATATAGATCATGATTTCCAATCCAATGCTATCATTCATATCTATCTTTCTATATCTATCTCCTGATATACTCTTAAATAAGGTATCATTACCCAAAATTATCTCCCCCATGTTACTCTTGATACCGAATCAACTTACAAGACCTACAGTGGGTGATCTTTCATTCTAATTAACTGCATCACTGCTTTTAGGGGTAGAAAAGTTCTTAACTTTGCACGTGATTTGAATTTTACCTAGGAAGGCTTTAATTACGAACATTAAGAATAACTTTCTTAGTAATACTCTATGTGTTTGGTCACATATCACAAATTATTAGGAAATTTCCAAAATACAAATTCTCACCTCCAACTCCCACCACTAGCTATCAGGTGTCTTGTCAAAAGATGAGGTGATTTTAGAAAGGCGTTTCCACCTGACATCCAGCCCTCTCCCCTTAAGAACCACTGCCAAAGAAAGACTTAATACTGAACAATCTGACAAAAAGATCCAGAGTGATCAACTGCCTAATCTCAGTTTTAAATGAAAAGGTTGAACAGAAGCTAAAAATAAAGGTAAACAGACTCTCAGATTTTTTCTTAAACCTCACCAGACAATTCATTGGTTTAAAAGTAACGTCTCAAAATATTAATCACATTGAAATAAAGCTTCCAAATCTGTTTAAAGGTCAAATGAACTTTTCCCATTAATTCTTGGCTCCCTTCCACCTATCAAAATAATCTAACTTAAATAACAATTATTAAATGCCTTTTTCTTTTATTTGAACCAGATTCGGTTTGAGTACAAATTTAATATTTTATGTTACACGCAGAAATGTTGAAATCCATGTTTAAATCAATTAAAAAACACTATTAGAGCTGAAATGATAAACAGCTATGCAAACAGTCTAGCAATGTAGGCAATAAACTATGAGGTAAAGATTGGCAAAACCACATTCATTTAGCAACTCATCACTTATAAAGAATTTTAAGGATAATTTCAGTAATCAGTACATTCATTTAATGCAGATCTGACAAAGTCTTAAACTACATGAAAGCACAATTCTTACTGAATTTTTTAAAACTGCTTATAAGGAAAAGCTAATGTTCAAATTAAGATAATAAAAGGTAAAATAAACATGTACTTTTAAAAAATGGAAACAGTTCTGACTGGAAGCCCCTCCCCATTTTACATGATGACAGAAATTAAACCACATAATAGTCTGGAAATTAAAAAAGCAAACTAAATAGCGCACTAATCAGGTACTTCTACACATAAAGCATTAAAAGTATCTTAACCATTTTACTTAGATAAAATCCATTAAATAACCATTGTAGTTAGCATCTCTCAGAATCCCTGAAATGCTAATTAGGTTAAAGAGAAACAGAGAGAGAACCAATTTCAGTAAAAACGCAGATAATCCCGAGGTAAAAAAAATTGTTTTATGATTCTGAAGGGATTCTACTAGTACACAGATTCATTTATTTATTCACTGCCTATAATGCCCATAGTATGCTTATGGGCAAAGGACAAATAAAAGATAAAATGGCTCCTGATCTCAGAGTTACATTCTAATAAAGAAGTCGGCTTATTTTCAAAAATCTATAATTAATTAATTTTTTTAAAAAGTTAAAATGAGCATCAGGAAAATCAGCAATAGATAAATATTTTTAAAAGTCAGATAAACTAGATTGATACAGTGTCCCTTCCTCTTAACTTTTTCACCTATTATGGCAACCAGACAGGTAAATAAACGAATTTCAATCTTACAAATTTTTTAAAACAATGCTCAAGGGCACTTGATAATAACAACACCAAAAGAAGTGACAGTTTGGGTCTCAAAAGATTAACAGAGGTTTGCACAGAGAAGGATGGTTTGGAATTTTAAATGTTTTATCCATAACTGTGATAGCGGTAGTGGTGAGGACTAAGGAGCAGTATACTTGTGGAAAGTCGATCTTATAACCAAGAGGGCTAATGAGCAGGTAGCATATACAGTGTGAATAAACTGGACAGCGATGATTCACATTCCAGGTAGGAAAGAGCAGGATTATGCCAAATTATCACACTACTCAAAACAGCGCTAAGAACAGTTAATAAATTAACTGTTAACTATTAAACTTATTAACTATTTCTGAGATTTACCATATATTTTTGGACCACAGCTGACCGTGGGTAACTGAAACCACGAAAAGCAAAACAACAAATTAAGGGGGACTACTGTATCTTCTTCTAGGTCTACCTCGTATTATCATGTTTTTTCGTTTGTGCTTTTTGTTGGCAATTTTGCTATTTAAAATGACCCCGAAGAGTAGTGCTAAAATGTTGTCTAGTATTCCCAAGTACAAGAAGGCTGTGATGCGTCTTTCAGAAATACATGTTAGGTAAGATTTGTTCAGGCATGAGTTAAAGTGCTTTTGTGGTCTTGAGTTCAATGTTAATGAATCAATAACATATATTAAATAAGGTTGTCTTTAAACAGAAACACATAAAACAAAGTCTGAACTGATCGACTAATGAAATTCTGTGACTAGCTCATAGGAACCTAACCTTGTACTTCCCCTAGAAGCAATGGTTCAGTATTGCTAATTCAATGTTCATGGCAACTTTATAGAACATAACTACTATGAATAATGAGAACCAACTCTGAGATTTGAGGTTAAAATTAATAGTTCTTTGAAAAGGATATGGAGGTGCTAAGAAAGGAGTTAGAAAATGAACAGAGGAGGAAGAAAACCACAGGACTTGGGTGTTACAGTTGAGTATGTATCCTGTCCAGAGTCTTAATGTTATTGAACAGCCACTGTCAGATGGTTCAACCACCAACAACAGAAGAACATACTAATTAGCCTGGTTCAACTACAGACTACACTGAATGGCCACTCCTCTGATCTTAATCTATAAAATATCAGCAATAGTGAAGACATGAACATCATGAATCAATGCCCAAATTCACAGGCCCTTGGCCAAAAGTGAGGACTGAGAAAGAAAAAAACAGGAGCCCCTGTAGTCAAGGAACTGATCTGAGGCTCATAACTAAATCTCAATGTTATTCCATACTAATCTAATGTTTTCAACTAACGCATATAGTTTCCTGGACATAAACCTCACAGAACATCCATTTCAGACAAGTTCACTTAGCAGCACAAAATACCAAACATCCTCCTGAGTGACTGCCACTTCTTTACTAATTACAGCTCTTCTGTTTTAGTCTGCCCTACCTATAACATTAAAATAAATGACAGAACTGCCCCTGGTTTCAGACAACATCCAATCTCCACTTCCTTAACCCAAAATTACCCAGATAAATAAGTCCCAGCCCTCCTACTGAGACATCCCATAGTGTGCGTGCTCCCTTACTATAATAGTAATAAACCCAAGCTGTGCCAGGGATACTTATGTAAGAGAATTTCAAGAACGAAAAAGTGGTGAACAGTGCTTACATATCAAATAGACAAGTAAAGAAAACAC
>NW_006443138.1:5434377-5460407 GCF_000325575.1 Pteropus alecto | reverse complement strand
AGCTTAGGTGGGCAACGGCAAAGAAGTGTAGAGTTTATCTTGTAGTCAATGGGAATTAGTGAAAAAGGCAATGATAAGTAGTGATATTTAGGAAGAAAATTCTAATGGAAGAATTACCAACAGACTGGACTAAAAAGAGGCCTAGGACGGGGAGACTAATTTGAGAAATACTCATCAGGGCAGCAGTCCCCAACCTTTTTGGCACTAGGGACCGGTGCTCCTATGAGAATCTAATGCCTGATGATCTGAGCTGGAGCTGAGGTGGTGATGCCAGCAATGGGAAGCGGCTGCAAATACAGATGAAGCTTTGCCCGCTCACCTACTGCTGTGCAGCCAGATTCCTAAGAGGCCAATGTCTGGTACCAGTCCGTGGGGGCTGGGGACCCCTGCATCAGGGGACTAAAGAGAGAAGAAGGTAGAAGGGTTACATCAAGGTTCTCCATTGAAACATTTGGTGGATGGTAATGTAACAAGACAAAATAATAATAATAAAGGCTTAAGGTGAGAGGGAGGGAAGTTAAGATGTCAACTTTCAGATTCCTATGGGAGTCCCAGGTGAATAGAACTTACAGAAAGTGCAATCTCATTCATTTATGCAACAAATAATTTGGGGTAACATGATTAAGAATCATGCCGGGCTCTGCAAACAGTTACGAACAAGACAGTCACAGTCTGGAACTTACAAAGCTGACTTATTCTACTGGCCTGAAAGTTCCTTGAGGGGAGAACTTGCTCAGCTTTAGTAAATGCAATGTAGAGAAGCATAAATATTGCTAGAAGTAGATACCTTGTAACTGTACAATGAGAAGCTCTGCCTCACCCTTTCCCCTCATATATAAACACAATTTTATCCTTGTTTCCAACAGAAAACTAGATGATATGGGCCTGGTGCATCACCCAGTGACCAATTAACTTTCAAAGATCTTGTACATACACCAATGATATCACACCTTTCTCATTTATTCCCCTAGAACTATGAATTAACTTGGTATAGTCTTCATATTGTTCATGTAAATAAAACTAATTTTTAGTCATCTTTCTTCTCCCCAGTTTCCTCAGTGAGGTCCCTTTCTAGCGGTAATCATTGCTGATAGTGTTACCAGTACATTGTTCAAGAAAAATCACATAAGTGAAATCAAGTAACTTACTGCCACCAACCTGCAAAGTACTTAAAAGTACCCAGAAATCACCTTCTTAATCTCTACAAATCTATTTCTTATGATTAAACCTACTCTTCTTTAAGCACAAGCAGTCCAGATAACTTCACTTAGTATTTCCTGTTACATTATTGTAAATATCCACAGTAGTTTCAGTTATGCTGTGGTATCTCTAAGGTCCTTTCCAGCCCTGAAAGCCTAGGGTTCCATTTAACAGAACTGAGATTTTTATTAGCATTTTATTTAAATGCTAATACTTCTAAGAGAAAATAACTTCCAATATCCAAATACATAAATAAATCTGGTAACATAAACCATTACATCACACTAGGAAATTCAACCATGCAGTGAATTAAGATTTTATCAAACAGTATTTAAAAAAAGATTGGTAGATTTTACACTGGCTTCTTGAGGAAACTTCCCACAATTCTTACATGCTTTTTTTCCTTAACTCTGGAACTAAAATCCAACTAAAACAAGCATCTATTGAGAACTCATACGGCCAAGGCGCTAAACAGAGTGAAAGATTCAGTTCAGAAAGAAAAGATCCCTATCCTCAAAGTTTCCTGAACAATACTTGCCCCTAGTTCCAGTCAAGATTATCTGCTCCTCCCCTGCAAAGGAATTTAGTGTATTATCACATTTCATTTTCTCTACCTAGAATTTAAAGACCTCACATCACTCCATGAACATGACTATCCTAGCTTTCATCTTTGCTGCTACTTAAGCCTGACAACTGTATATTGCCCTGGGTTATTTATCTTTTTGGAATTGTCTTAGCTATTTAAAAAGCATGTAAATATTACTGAGGTCAAACACTAAATCAACTTTTTGCAGTCCCTCTTAGGGAATTATTAGAAATGTCTTCTAACACAAAATATTTCATAAGCCTAATTTAGAAGGAACAGAAATTTAAGGTCTTCTTCTCAACATCTCTTAGTCAAAACCCAGGAGAAGTAGCTACCTTGTGTTAAGGGAAGTGAATAAGTTTATGCTCTGGGGGTATCTGGAAAGCCCAGACCTACTCCTATCTAACTGACCTTGGGAAAGTACTTAACATCATCGTTTCAGTTTCCTCACCTGTAACAGAAATTTAGTATTACTAGAGTTGTAAAGATATATAGGATCAAGTATATTAATATTAACATTAAGAGTAATTATTACGTACAGAGATAAAAGAATCGTAAATTTTTTATTTAGCTCTTGATTCCTTGGAATACTTTAATTCAATTGGTGAAGTATATGAAAATAAAAGCAGAACACTGTACCTCAACCCACTGATTATTCAATATTAATATTCATAAATGGAGCATTCATACGGTTCATGCACATTAAAGTTTTCATTCTGATATCTACACAATCACCTATCTACTGGCACTAAACCTTAATATACATTTCACCTTAAAATACTGAACACCAAAGAAAAAGGGCATTAGTTGTTTTTTCCTCAATAAATTGAGCCTATGATTTAAGTCCTACAAAAGTATTCTTCAAAAATGTTGACATTCAAAAATTTTGAGGTCTGCACCCATTTCTTTACCTTCTTTGCATTAATGTACAATATAGTTATCCAGAGACCCGAAATTTCAAGTCTATAAAGGAAGAATCGTATGTGACTAGAACTTATATATTGTGACAAGTAGGTTTTCTCTTTGGAGTCTACCTAGAATAAAACTTTTTTCTTCCTTTTAGATGTATTGTTTGCTTCTTCCCTTAATACAAGGTAGAGTGGGCTGCATGCACATGTTAGATACTCTATAATGTTAATTAGCCTTGTCTTCAACATCCTTCTGGCACTAGGTATTTTAAAACAGGTAGCAACGAACTGTGATTTACACCAAAATAAACAAGTGAATAAATTTCTACTGAGAAACTTGACAGCATCATTTTAAAATATAACACGTACTCAAAAAAAAATGCCTGTACTGAAAGTATACAGAAAAATCTTCAAAATACTTGCCTTCAAATGCTCACCAGTCTAATTAACCTCTTAAGTGCCTGTAATTTAATATACATAGTGCTTTGGTCCAAAGACTTGTCTATTAACTAGATGGCTTGAGCGTATCACAAGTCTTTAAAACAGTTAATAAAAACACTTGATGTCAAGTCACTTACTGTTCCTAAACATATATTCTACCTAACATATCTTCTATATTACTTACCAACTATTAGAAATATTTCAATATTACAGTTTTAGGAGAATAACAATTCCTCCCAGTAATGTTTTGATTTATTCCAACCCAAATTGATAGATAATCCTTATGAAGTTCAACACTGACTACAGCTTAACATCAGAGCATTATATATTTTTATATAGTTTAAAAAAAAAGCATGTGTACATTTACCAAGAAATTTAAGAATCTTCAGTCAATAGTCACATATGCATATTATCGCATGATTTGATTTCTTTATTCTATGTTACCCATACACAAACCTGACTAGTTGAGCAAAATTGTACTATTATAGGGTAAATGCTATCTTAGACTAAAATTAAATACGATCAAAATAAAATTTAGTACTTTCACAGAATGAGCCAATTCACAGAAATAGGAAGGGGAAAAAAAAAAAATCACACCACACACACTACATAGTTGAAAGTTAGTTGTGTGTGTGTATACATACATACATATACATATACACACACATATGTATTCCACTGAAATATTTATTTAAATTTCAACGGCTTGCATTGGGAGCAAGCAAAGCTTCCAAAGGAAGTAAAGAACACATTAATCCTTTAAAAACACAATCAAAAACTTTTATTTTCCCCTATAATCTTGATTTTGGCCTTAGAACTACACAATTTTAAAATATCAAAATACCCAAAACATGTTTCCTCCAAAAAGTCACAACACTAAAATCACGTTAATAGAGTGAGTTCTCAAAATATCAAATGTAATACTAAAATCTCCCTAGGCAGCAATACTTTCTAAAAATCATTTTTGGCTTTGAAGTCACAGAACCAAAACTGTTATTTCTCTGGCCATTTTAATATGCCAGCACATCAATTTAATTAAAAACATGATCTTTACATTTTTTTATGGTTCTCATTTCTCAAATTGGGAAATTTCTTCTTGGTAGATAAGGTATGGACATGTTTTCAGATGTTAAAATGTACTGTTCATACAATACATAGTTCTTCAACCACAATTTTAATTAAAGACTGTATGTTATTTCCTTTAAAATGCACAAAAAAAATACAACCACTAAGCCTAGAGAACAAAACGAGTATGAAAGAAATAAAAGGCTTTTTTTTTTTTTTTAGATCGGGAGCTTTTTTATTTTGTGATAGAATAGCAAGTGGGAGGGAAGGAATGTAACCATTACTGTAGTGCAAAAGAGGGGGGATAAACTAAGATAATCTGTGAAAATACAACAATTCTTCAATATGCATGTTACCAAGGTTTGGAACCGACAGTACAAGTCTCCTGGAACAGAGCTGCTATCCTCATATTAGAAAACTCCTCCTTCCAATAAGACTCATTCGCTTCGTTTACTTTTCTGTTTAAGGCTCAGCAAGTCACCTTTCTGGCAGTAAATTCAAGATATGAACAAATAAGACTGAAACTCCGAGTTCCTTGCTTGGGTTTTACCTGACAAGGGAAAATGACAGAGATGCTGGCGGGAAAACCCTAGAGTCAAGTTTCCTCCATCCTGGCTGCCCCCCACCCCCACCTCCTTCTTCCTACCTTCACGAAGGAAACAATCCAAAGAAGTTTCTAACCTAATCCGCAAAGAACTTAAAAACAACAAAAAAAAGCAAATCGATCAAACTGAATGCACCTAGGCCCACTCACATCTGTTGGAAAGGAGGCAGCTAGGTTCCTGAGTGGGCAGCAGCTCCGGCCCCAGTGAGCAGGACGGCCTAGCGCCGCTGGCGGGGATAGGCCCGACCTCCCAATCGCCAAGCCTACTACTAACCTACCCACAACGGTGGGTGATTTCGCCCCTTTTCGCTACCTGTGACACAAAAATCATGTCAAGGGCCGGGGTAGGGAATGCAGTGGGGACGTTTGGGGCCGAAGGACCGGCGACCGCAACCGCCTAGAGAAAAGAATGGGGGGAGGGGGTTAGAAGGTGGGAGAGGCAAGGGGCCTGCCGGGATCTGGGAGCAGAGGGGTAGGCTGGGGACCTCTGGAAAGCGGAGAAACCGGTTGAGGCCAAAGGGGTGCGGCAAGGCCTGTGTGAGGGCCAGGACCGTAAATGAGGGGCTCCGAGGTGGGTTTAGGGTCAGATTTCTCCCTCACCTGAAGTCCTTGTCGCTGGATGTCATTTTTTCCAGCAAATTGGAAATATGGTACGAGGCGCTCGCCATGTTGACGGCCTCGATCCCGCCCGCTGGCGCTGCTGATGCTGCTGCCCGCTGCCGCCGCTGCTGCTCCTCCTCTCGCTCGCAGCGGCTCCCGCTTCCAGGGTCGCAGCGCGACGCCGACGCTGACTAGGGAGGCGCCTCCGCCGGCTGCCGCCTCCCCGGCGAGGTGTGGGCCTGTCCTGGAGGAAGCAGAGGCTACGAGGCCGACCTAATGACGGCGCTGCTCGCAGGAGAACGAGCTCATGGGAAGCAAAGAGTACGGCAGAGCCTCTCCCAGGAGCCAGACACTTCCACTCGGGCCCGTCTCTCTCCCACTCTCTCCGCACTCGCACCCTAGGGCAAGAGGCCAAAACCCGCCTCCTTCGCTCCAGGGGCGGAGGCGGTAGACGCGGGACGCTACGGAAGCCGAGGTCAGGGTTCACGGAGGTCTCCCCACGCACGCTGTAGAGACGCTAGGTAAAGGGCAATCCTGTTGGCTGATGCTTGTGTCAGTCTTCGCCTGAACCACCTTTCAGGAGGCATGACAACGACCAAAAGGGGCTGTTCTCGCGAGACTTAAAAGCGACGGTTACAGGATGGTAGGCGAGTGAGAAAAGTGTGCTTAATCTGAAAATAGATTGGTTATTTTTCTATATGATAGGGGGAGAAAAAGTTTAAGATTTTCAATTAGTGTAAAGCCTGGAAGTAATGCTAGTTAAGGAGTTAGACTGAGGAACAGAGGAAGAATTATTAAAAGGAGCTTTCCTTTCGAATCGGATGCGTGGCCTACATTGCCTTAAACACGATGGTATGATATTGCCACGTGAAAACCACGAATCCCAGAATTCACTTGGGGGGCTGGAACACTAGATCAGGATGTGATTGGCTGAAGAAACTTGAGGCTTCCTTATTGGCTCCTGCGGAAGGCGTGACTGCTGGGATTTGCAGTCTAACAAGACAGCTGTGGTGGAGAAAACCTTTAGATCACCTCTTGCACTCAGTTACCGCAGCGGATTCTCTCCGCTTTTGCTGTTATGGGATGTCTGCAGAGCTGGGCTGCTGAGGTTTGGACAGGCGCAGTGCAGAGCAGTTGATGTTCTTGGCAGAGGCCTAGTAGCGATTTCCTAGCACTACTCCCTGAAGGTGATGGTAGCCTCCTCTAAAGGCAGCTGAGCCTCTGCTGGGCCCATGGCTTCCCAGCACTGAAGAGCTAGCTCCCTAAAGCAGGAAAGACCCTTATAAGATTAATGGACCAATGACTGATGATCGTATTAGTGCCTACTCATTTTTTTCAGATTAGCTAAATGATTACCCTCCACCGTAAATGAAAAGAGGAAGCCCAGTCAAGAGACAAGGAAAATTCAATCTCAATCTGTTACTGTTCCTGTTAAATCTGATCTCTGCTGATCTTTCCTATATCCACCAAATGTTATTTAATGTCGTCTAAAAGCCAGGTGCTGCAGTCAAAACATGAAAGGTGATCTGGCCTCTTAATCTATACCTAAATTTTCTCTCGTTACTCTAGTTTACCCCCATGTATCCTTTTACTTTAATACTGTTTTCTCCCAAATGGTACCATACCTCTTCCCTCATTTTACCCATCAGCTATCATTAGGTTCCCTGAGAGCTTCAGCCACAGTTCCCTTCTCCAAACAACCTTTTTCACAATAATTAATATAAACTATGCACATACACATCACACGATTTGTTCATTTATCTTGTGTGGACCCCAAGGCTTAAAATCTGTCATCTGGTGATAACCCTTTCATTTAGCCTGAATCCAGATGTGTGTAAATCTTTCCATTTATCAGTTTCCAGCTGAAATATTTGTAATCAGACAGCTTGAATATAAATCCTGTTTACTGCCACTTATTATTTAGCTGTGTTAGGCAATTCCTGTTTAGCTCTCTGAGCATGGGTTTCTTTGTGGGTAATAGATGATCATCAGATCCCATGGGGCTCTTTTGAGTAAAATAAATTTAGTCTGCTTGGGCTGCCATAACAAGATACCATGAACTGGGTGGCTTAAACACAGAAATTTATTCTCTCACAGTTCTGGAGGCTGGAAGTCCAAGATCAGTGTGCCACCAAGGTTGGTTTCTCCTAACTCCTTGGCTTGCAGGTGGCTGCCTTCTTGCTGTGCCCATACATGGCCTTTTCTCTGTGTGCCAGCACCTCTGATATCTTTCTCTTCTTATGAGAACACCAGTCCTATTAGATTAGGATCCCACCCTTTTAACCTCATTTAACCTTAATTGTGTCAACATTTAACTTAAATTACCTCTTTAAAGGCCTTATCTCTAAATATTGTCACATAGAGCTTCAACATATGAATTTGGAGAAACATAATTCAGTCCATGACAGATATCTCATGGATACCTCATGGACTGAATTATATTTCTCCAAATTCATATGTTGAAGCTCTATGTGACAATATTTAGAGATAGGTACTCAGCAGATTGCCTGGAACATAATTATAATACTTATAATTATTAGTTCTTGCACTCTTATGAACGTCATAGAAAGCATCCAATAAAAGTTGGCTATTATTGTTACATTCTCAGTCTTTTACTTGTCCCTATCCCAAAACATTCTACACAGCCAGCATAGAGTTTTCCAAAACATTGCTTTTATAGTGCTATTCACCAAATTAAAAAATTCAGTGACTTTCTACTACAAATAAAATCCAATGTTTTGACAATCAATGGCCTCCTTTATCTGTCCCTAACACTTTCTTTCTGATCCTTCTCCCACTATTCCAATATAGAAATTGCTCCTATCAATTTTTTTGATGAGTCCCACAAACACCCAACTCTGAGTTTTTGTGTATCATCATCAGATCATAAACACTCATAGGTCAGGTGCTGCATTAATTCACTTAATCCTCATTTTAAGTATGAGAGGCACAGAGAAGTTAAGTAACTTGCTAAAGTTCACCAACAAGGTGCAATCAAGATTAAAATCCAGGCATTGTTGCTTTAGAGCTCATATTCCAAACCTCTATACTAGAATTCTTCTCTTCACCGGCGATGTCTTTCACATGCTCTGTCTCCCTTTCTAGATCTTGAACCAATCATAGTGTTTATATGCTAGCCTCCAATAAGAGTATAAGTTCTTTAAGAGCATATACCACCACTTTTAACCACTTATGCTTCTTTCAAGTGCTTAGCCTGTGCCAAATTCATAATAGGCATTCAATAGTACTTAATTTTATTTTGTGTGCCTGACCCTTAAAAATTTGGTGTTTCTATCACTAAATATAACTTGTTACCAAACAGTGGGAAAATGTTTTCCTTCAAAGATCTATAAATGCTTAATTAATTTAAGTGCAAAAGGAAATAAGCCTAGATAAGGCTATCCTCTAAGAGTTTTCTTTCTAGTCGTTGGTCATAATGGAAAACTGAGACAAGAAATTTGAGAGAAGAAGAAAAAATAGAGCCTTTCAAGCTGTTGGGAGGTTCTTCAAATATCAACCAGTAGTTTAGCTTAATTCACAAACATTTATTTTTTGCCTGCACTATGCCAGGCACTAGATACTGGGGATGGAAAAATGAGCAAGACATGTCCCTTAACCTTGAGGAACATTTATGTTGACCAAATCTTAAATTTTATATCAGTTTTTTGTATTTTAGGCAAAATTGAGAAAATTCTATATCATTTGTATAGAATCAAAATAAATCTATATTTATATTCTATATTTGAAATGAGAAATAGATCCTGAAATTGTCTTTAAAATGTTTAAATATGGTAAGACAGAGGTGAATTAAGTATTGAGAGATAAATATCAACAAAGGGAGGGCAATGGAAACATTATATCACTGATTTATTGAATAATATAAAGTTGTGGGTACCAGCATGAAATGTTACTTTTGTTTCTCAGACACAATCTATCAAATATTTTCCATGACATTTAATGTCATTGGGCAGACCCCACACCTTCTCCTTTGAAGTCTTAAAAGACCAATCTAGTTTAGTTCAATGTCCATCCTGCTTCTAGATCCTATAGGGTTAAGGGAGATGACAAAAGAGTAGAAAAGGAGAAAAGAACAAATTTTCTTCATTTAATTGTTATAGTTATACTTCTCTTTTTACTGTCGATGCCATCTGGCAGACACTCAAATAGTCTCTTGTGAGGGTCAAGGTCGTGACTTCTTTAAGGTGTCAGTCAGAGGCCTTTCCTCTGCACACTTACATCAACTGACACATCTGAGCATCCTTAGCCCTCCGGGGAGCAAAGAGTACTTAAAGATGGGATACCTCAAGAAGGCTCAAGCCCAACTTACTTTGGAGGAAATTATTAACTTGGCCAGCTTGAAACTCATGCATTTTTGCAACACTAAATGGAGGGAGTACAGACCTCTGTACCGCAATATCTCTCTCTATTCTGCCACTTCTCTTTATTTCTCTTCTTCTCTCCTCAAATTGGCACAGATCAGTAGATGGCCAACCAAGGGATGAATAATCTGAAGTTTTGGGGGTACCAGTGTGAAATGTTTCTTCACTGCTTTGTTTTTCTAACCACTGCTTTCAAATATTTTTCAAGTATTTATCAAATATTTTCCTTCACCCTTAACAACATCTTAGGTAGATTTCAGAGCTCTCCAGTGATTCTCATTTCCTCTGAGGGGAGGGGGGGGAGGGTTGTCAGCTTTTCTTTTTTTAGAGTGGAAGGGGGAGGAAAGACCCAGAACCCAGCACTCCCTGCCGACTGATAATTACCACATTTTTCTTAGAATCCTCTCTTCTCATGGTAGTCATCTTACATAGACTGTAGGGTGTTGGTAGGATGATGGCAACAAAGTGGCTTCTAGATATGACTGCCCCCCTTTGGTGGTTTTCTTTAAAAATAGGATATCTTATGCCTACATATTCAACTGGGAGGCATCTAAGACAATAGGAAATGTCTCATTTTATACAATTGTGGAGAGAATGTAAAGAAAGAGACCTCTAAGACTGTGGAAGAGCAATAAAGAGGGACAAGTTTAGGATGACAATGACTCTGATAGAAATGAAAGGTCTGAAGCGATATGACAAAGAATGAAATTTTCTTTGTCATATCACTGTTTGGGCTGTTGAAACCTAAATAGGTAACATACAATTTCCCAGTGATTTAAGAAAAATGTTATTGAATTCAAGTCATTTTCCCAAAAGATGCTTGAGCACTTAAATCAATTTCAATCTTTCTCTCTTATTATTACAAGGAGGCTCCACTGTAGCATTTCTCAAACCATGTACTAGTGCCAAATACTAGTTTCATAAGATGTCAATAGTGGCAGATATTCTTGGAGGGCAGTGGGTGAAGGGAGGTAGAGTTGTGGTTTTAAAAAAGAGTTTAGAAAACAGTTTTCTTAACTGTAGAACTTCTCGAAATATTTTGTATGCTAATATTTTGTGAATCTCCAAGAGGAATATATAGAATCTCTATGGACTGAATTGTGTTTCTTTTCCTTCTCCTTCCCCCCAATTGTGACAAACTCATATGTTGACAGACTAACCTCCAAAGTGATGGTATTGGGAGATAAGGCCTTTGCAAAGTAATTAGGTTTACATGAGGTCATGATGCGGAGCCCTCATGATGAGATTAGTGCCCTTATAAGAGAGAACATAAGAGAGCCCTCTCTCTCTCTCTCCCTCCCTCTCTCTCTTTTTCTGCCAAGAAGACAGCAACCCAAAAGCTAGGAAGAGAGCTCTCACCAGAACCTGACTATCCTAGCACCCTAATCTGAGACTTCAAGCCTTCAGAATTCTGAGAAATAAGTTTCTGTTCTTTACGCCACCCTAGTATATTGTATTTTGTTATAGCAGCCCAAGCTATTATAAGTATACAGCTACTTGACACATTTGAGCATAGAAATTTTTAAAGTTCTACCTATTATCATCTCAAGGGATGAGAGTACCATGAAAAATAATTTGGAGATCATTGTTCCATAGGTAATTTTTTTCTGAATTGAATGCTGAATGGGTGATGGGAAGAAAGAGAGTCTTTCTTTCTTTCAAATGAATTTATTTGACATTCATTTTATTTGTTTGTTTATTTTAAATAATTTTTGTTTAATTTTTCAATTACAGTTGGCATACAACATTATATTAGTTTCAGATGTGACCTGCATTTTAAAACAGCCTTCTGCCAAGTAAATGTGAACTGTGCTTAATTCATACAGTTGCTATAAATTGAGTTAAAAGAAATAAAGAAAATAGAGCTATATTTATTCAACCAGTCATTAATTTCTGAAATATAATTCTATGTTGAATGTCAAAGCTGATATGTTAATAGAAGAGGAAAAGGGCAGTTCTGATTTGTGTTTCAGTGTAGACAGCTTTGCATGCAAATAAACAGACACAAAATGCTTCCTGTTACAGATCATTTTGTCAGTACTGCATTCAACTTAGATGAAAAAGAAAGTAAATGCTACATAAGACTAATCTTAAGAAGATTTATTTCCAATTGATTGAAAACAATGCAACAGCTACAGTTTTTCCTATGATCTAATCTTTTCTAAACAACTGCTAGAAACTCTGTTAATTTTTAGTGTCACTTTAAATCAAACTTTATTGTTATTCCATAAAGGGATTATTCTTTCAGAGTTCTACATTTGCAGCAATTAGAGAAAATTACAAAGATTACTTATGTCGCAAAGATGCTTTTTTTGGAATATCTCCCATTTCATTCTTACTTTTGACTTTTATCATAATATTAACCATCATCTGGCATTTAAAAATCATAACATTTTCTGATATAAATTTGTAAGAGCACTGTCCAGGATTTTGGGGCAACTAAAAATATAACCTTACAAATGAAAGCAGATTATCAGTTTTGGCCAAAGGATGCAGAAGAATGTGCTAAAATTCAGCAAATGCTGAATATTGCTTTAAATATAGATGTTTTGCTGATGATGTCTTGTCCCGTTGCTTAAAAAGGTATCTGCTTGCTACCAGTTGCAAGTTTTCATTTTTGTAAAAAGGTGTGAAAGAATAAGTAAATAGAAATGAGCCCACAGGATTGGGGATTTTTTTTTTTAATTACGGTAAAATGAGGCAGGGAAATATAGTAATTTTAGTGAAAATAAATTTAATAAAATGGTGCTGAAATTCTTTCATCAATGGATATTCATGTAATTAAATCAGTTCATCGTTATTGCTTATACTAATAAATGAAGTGATGAAAATATCACATTCTAAAGACAATTGCTGATTATATAAAATATGTGTTTTTACTGTAGTTATATCATTTTGGAAAATACAAAATAAAATTTTTCTATATAAGTAAAAAAACAACTAAACTCATTGTATTTTATGAAGAATGCAATAAAAATTTTGCATCAATTCCTAACAAGTGTGAGAGCTTTGTTGTAATAGATGCAGTTATTAACACTTAAGATATATCACAATCTAGAATTGGTTTAGA
Source organism: Pteropus alecto (assembly GCF_000325575.1). NCBI lineage: Eukaryota > Metazoa > Chordata > Mammalia > Chiroptera > Pteropodidae > Pteropus > Pteropus alecto. The sequence goes on along the minus strand of NW_006443138.1, from coordinate 5,447,554 downwards.
AGAAAATGTTACCTGATTAGGGCAAACTATTACTTTTAACAGTACAATAAAGGCTTAAAAAAGGAGAAAATATTTGCAGAACATATGTTTGACAAAGGAATAGTATTCAGAACTCAAACAACTCAAATACATAACACATATGATATAATAATAAGACAGAAATTCCTATTTTAAAATGGGCAAAATATCTGACCAAACATTTGACTGAAGAAGCTACGGGATGGCAAATAAACACATGAAAAGGTTCTCAGCTTCCCTAATATCAGTGAAAGACAAATTAAAGCTACAATGAAATACCACTAATATTTATTAGAATAGTTAAAATCAAAAAGGTTGATCATAGTAAGTGTTGGTGAGGATATGAAACAACTGGAATTCTCATACACCGCTGGTGGAAAACAGTTTCGCGTTTCTTAAAAAGCTAAACATACATCTACAATATAATATAGTCATTCCATTCCTAGGTATCTACCCCAAAGAAATGAAAGCATACGTCTGTCCTAAGACAAAGAACATGAATGTTCATATCAGATTTATTTGTAGTCATGTCAAACTGGAAACAACCCAAAAGTCCACCAACAGGTGAACAGACAAATAAATTGAAATATATTCATACAATGGACTACTTCCTAGCAATAAAGAGGAGTGAACTATTATTGATACACACCCCAGCATGATGAATCTCAAAATCATTATTCTAAGTGAAAGAAGGGAGAGAAAGAAAGGATAAAATCTGAGAGCCTATTTAAATATAATTTGGGGTTTTTTTTTAGAAATTGCAAACTAATCTATAGGGACACAAAGCAGACCAGTAGTTGCCTAGGGGAGCAGGTGAAGAGGGACAGATTATGAAGGGCTCCAGGACAGTTTTGGAACTGATGGAAATGTTCGTTATTTTTAATTGTGATCATGATTTCACAGGTGCATACATGTGTCACAACTCATCAATGTGTGCACTTTAAATGTGTGCTGTTTGTTGGATATCAATTACACCTCAATAAAGATGCCAAAATAATGGTAAAAATAGAAGCCAAGTTAGCAAAAAACAAACTTATTTAGAATACAAGAGTCAGAGTAACTTTAGTTTTCTTTTCATGGATTTTTTTCATAAAAGTGAGTACTCGATCTAAGAAAAATAACTCAGTATTATCACCGCTGGAGTGCAGGAGATATTTACCACAAAGGAGAAACCAGGAATTATGTAAAAGAGAGTATGTATTTCCCATATATATCTATCAAAAAGGTGGTCTTGATAACAATTTGTAGAAACTAGAGGTACTGTATTTATGACATATGAAAATGTTCATGCGCTAATGCTTCATTTAAAATTCTTAGTAGGTATATTAATAAACTATTAATTACTTAAACATATAATACAACCATTTTGCCTGTCCATACTTCCATATTTCCACTTGTGCTAGTACATTTCTGCTTAGGTATTGCAGTCACCTTCAACTTATGTGTGATACTGTGAAGTCATGTGATTCAGAGTGCAGGCTCTAACTCACAGAGACCTGGGTGCAAATCCCAGTCATACCACTTATTCTGTAATTTTGGACAACTTTTCTAAAATGAGAATAATATTAATAATATTTAGGGTCATATGAAGCTTAAATGAATATAAAATGCTTAGTACAAGGTAAAGACATTATAAATATTACCTACTATTTTATTGTTAAAAACCAAAATTTCTTTTTCTCCAAAATACTTACCCTCTCCCCTATCATATTTCTTTTCATAGGTCCCACAAATATTCCAGTATCCTAGACTAGAAATCTTGGGAAAATATTTGAATTTTGTATTTCTTTCATTATCTATATTCATTTCAACACCAATTCTTTCAACACCATTCATTAAAATATCACTTAGACTTTTTTCTATCTAGTAAATTCCTCATACAATTAGTCTCTCTAGGCCCTCTTCAATTCATTACTCAAACGCTAATTCAGTAAACTCTAGCCACACTATATACTAACTAGGTGATTTACGCAAATTAGTTAAATTCACTAAGCCTCACTGTTTTCCACTACAAATTGGGGATGATGATATCTACCTCAGAGAGCTAATGTGAAGATTAAACTATATAATGCACAAAAAATCCTTTTTACTCATGCAACAGTAATTGCCTGACAAATGGGAGTAACTTTTGCTATTTCCTAATTCTCCATTTGATATTTACAATTTAAGATCATTTAGCTTTTTCAGTTGTCACATCTCACTGTTGCTTCATTAATCTTATGGTCCGCAGAATCCTGTAAACATTTTTATATATGTACCAGGGCTTGATTATTCCATTTACCTCTCCCCCAACCCCACATCCCCACTCCGCTGCCATCCTCTACATTCATAATTAGTGTCTTGCAAGTGAGTCTTAGCTCTGGCTGAACTTAGAGTCAGCTGGAATGCCTCTAAAAAATGTTGATGCTCAGGCTGCACCCCAGACCAATTAAATAAAAATCTCCTCAGCTAATTCTGATATGCAACTGGCACTGAAAACCACAATTTTGTTTTGTCTGTTTTGGTTTAGTTTTGTTGGTTATGTTTTCCTTTGATGTACTTGGAATCTAATTGCAGAATTTTGCCTCAGTTTCTGAAGATATTTTTCAATCTTGATTTTACCGTGAGACGTGCTAGCTACTCCTTATGGCTACTGAGTTTTTACATATTTAGGCATCACGTTAGCAATATCCTTAACCAAATCATTCATACAAAATAAAGAATAAGACAGTCACATACCCCTGGAGAATTCTTCATTGCTTACCATTAATTCATTAATCAGCCTTTTGGAAACTATCACTAATCAAGTATTCTAATTACAAATTCACATAACTGCACTGGTGATACTTCTTAATCTGCAAACATCACCCCTTTTAAATCTTCTACAAAGGATATTGTGAGAGAACCTGTCAAAAGAGTTTCTTAAATCAATATATATGTTATAATCCTATCAAAAAATATTATGAGGTTTATCCGGCATGGGTTTTTTTTAGTAAACCTATTCTCTTTCTAATCACACGTTTCCTTTCTTGGTTCTTAAAGACTCAACAATTCATTCTAGAGTCTTACTGGAAGTCATAGCAAGCTCTCAATTCCATGGTTTGCAGCACATTTTTTAAAAAAAATTTGTGGCTTTATTTTACTAACTCCATATTTTAAGTATCTTTTTGGTTTTCTCCTAATTCTTGAAGAATATCAATAGCCACTTAGTAATAGTCAATAGCTTTTTGATAGATTGGGATGATGGTATCTTTTGGGTATCTTAAGATATTGTTCACCCAGGCCTGGAGATAAACTACAGCAGAAGGGTATTTCTTTTCTATTTTACTTTCTTGATCTTCATTTCTTCTTATTACTATTTATTTTGTTCTTTCCAAGTGATGATAAATCTTTAAAGAAAAAATGGAAACATACTTAAGGAGTCAGTAAAATTAAACCGATAAATATTTCAACTTAGTTTCTTCAGTTCAGTAGCACTGTGCCATGCATCCCAAGTGGTAGCCTTATACACTATTCTTGTTTCCTTAATTCACAAATAGAAGTTAGTTTTCTTGTTATTAATAATTTTCTTAAGCCTCAGAATCTTGAGCTTTCAGCTTGATAGACATCATATCCATATAATCCTTGCTACTTCTCCAAATAGTAGTAGTAGTAGTAGTAGTAGTAGTAGTAGTAGTAGTAGTTCTTCTTCTTTCTACTTGTATTATGCTTTAGACTGAGGTAAGTGCTGCCAGATGCACTTATTTTATGTGTTGTTCCTCTTTTTCCTCTTCTTCCTCCTCCTCTTTTTTTCCTTCTCCTCCTCCTCCCCCTCCTCCTTCTTTCTCTGCTTCTTCTTCTTAATTATTATTTATGAGCCCTTTCCTCATATTTCTATTCCAGTTTTTTTCAGTCTTTAAAAGATGAACTCTCTGAAGATGTCCCCATCCATGCATATTCGTCACTTTATATTTCTCTCCTTTTCACCTTCATTGCCATAGGTCAAAGGTTAGCAAACTTTTTCTGTAAAGAGACATTAAATATTTTAGGCATTGTGTGCCCGCAATCTCTGTTGTATTTAGTCATTGTCGTTACAGCACAAAAGCAGCCATAGAAGCATAAACGAGTGTGACTGTGCTTATGAGTACTTACTTTGGGGTTTTATATACATTTCACATGTTATAAATTATTCTACTTTTGATTTTTAAGGACAATTTAAAAATGTAAAAACATCATTTCTAGCTGATGAGCCTTAGCAAAACCAAAAAGGTGGTTAGATAGAATTCACGCATGAGCTGTAGTTTGTCAGCCCTGCCAGAGAGAGGTCAGAATGTACAATATGCAATACAATCAGTAGGAAAAAATTATAGTAATAAAAATAATCACATAATAAACTCAACTAGCTCTTAAAGTCAATTTCCATTGGGACCTGTTATGGGTTTAATTGTGTCCCCTCAAAAGATGTTCAAGTACTAACGTCTGATACTTATGAAATATAATGACTATATTGGGGTCTCCAAAGAGCTGGCATAGTATTGTAGCATCTAGCATAGCACCTTGAACAAAACAGGGATTTACAAATGTTTGATAATTTGAATAGATAAATGCAAAACAGTTACTTTGAATACATGTATTCAAATTATATATACTCATAGAATTTAAAGCCATGTCATTGGCACTTAAAATTCATATTGTTTTTCAAATATATTTCAGTACAATAATGTACTATTCTAAAGAAAAATATTAAAAAACAATAGAATACAATTTAAGTGGAAGGATACTAAAACAAAAACAAATTCATCACTTGAGAGAATGGGCTCATTTTATAATCTCCGTTTAAAATTTTTGTTCTTCTTTAACTTTTTTCCAATTTACAGTAGATGATTAATGATGCAGACAAATTCTACTGAGGAAATTCACTGTCATACATAGCATTCTAAAGAAACACTAAGGATCACCGGCACCTCCAGAAGCTAAGGGAATGGCATAGATCATATTCTCCACCAGAGCCTTCAAAGAGAACATGATACTACCAACACCTTGACTTCAGACTTCTAGGCTCCAGAACTGTGGGAGAATACACCTCTTCTGGATAATTGTTTATTCCCTCAAGGATTTTCTCTCTTCTATTCTACTCTTTCCTGCTTCTATAGATGGCCTCTGGCCATACAGAAAACTTTCATATATGTCATGGCTGCATTAGGGAAGGAGTGTCTGGTCTTTTATGGCCTACGGTTGATGTCAATTGGGATTTCTTAACCTATTTGGTCTCTGGGCCCTGGTGTCCAATCTGATTGCCTCTACTGTGGTACAGCTTAGTTTTCTCATTTCTGGGTGTCTTTGCTTGTATTGACTGAGGTATAGTTGGTCCTACCTGGTGTTTTTGGTCATATACTGGCACCTATTGCTGATAAACATGACCTTTTCCCTGTCTCCTATTCTAAAGTCCCTATTCTCTATAACCTTTCCCAAAACGAGGCCTATTTTATTTTTGTTGTTCCTTCTCTATACACACTATCCTCCTGTGTGGCCCTAAGACCTCTCAATTAGTGACTGTCTCAGTACTAAACTAGACTATGTAGGACCTTGAGACTGCCCACAGGCCCACCAACCTAGGCTTCTCCCTCAGCCTACCACACCTCTAGCCCAAAGTCTGCGGTGCTCCATTAACCATGGTATTCTCTGAGAGGCATTAGGTGTGTTTCCAGTCTGTACTGGAGGAAGTCAGCAATGGCCTTCTGACACAGAATTCTCCTAAACATGCCTGGGTGTTTCTACGGATGTGTCTTTACCTGAAATTTACTTCTAGGTAGGGGATGGAGAAAGTCACTCTCTCTTGATTCTATCCCCCACAACAAGCAGGCCATTCCATGTACAGTGGTGAGAACTTTTCCATCTCATATTTCATTGTTTCTGCTGTATATTCGTGTTATGATAAATCCTTCAAGCTTTGATTCTGGAATAAAATCTAAATTCTGATGACAATGAGAAAATCCTTTACCCTCACTTAAAAGCCATCTTTCAAGACTCTTGTCTCCCTATGGCTTTTTCAAAGTCAAATTTGGGACTCAGGGCTGAGCAATGACTTTTTCTTTCAATTCCAGTTGTCTCCTTTTCCCAGAGACAATGTGCCTCCTCCCACGTCCAGCTCTTCCTGGAAGAAGGACTGCAGAGGGTAAAGATAACTTGTTGAGAAAAGAAAATATACCAGGTAATATTTCAAAACAGTGTTCTAGATCAGAATCATTCATGATTTTATTGTCAGAACTTCTTTTTTTTTTGAGAGCTTTCTTCACCCATTGAGCTTTGTGGCTTTTAAGAAACTATTAAAGAATTGATTTTTCACTTTCCTTAGAAAATCTTAAATTGACTTTAAATGATAAATACAGCTCTTTTGAACTCCGAAGAATAGCCCTACTAGTTCAGCTTTAGAAGTTTCTCTGAAGGAAAGTCAGAGCAGTTTCTCAGGAACTGCCCTGGAAGACACTCGGAAGCCCTCCAGAGCCATTTTCTGACCAAGCTGAACTCCCAAAGCCAGATTCTCTTTCCAAGATGACTTTCTCCTCTCTCAGGAGGGATAGCCTGTCTTCCCAGGACATCTACTGCTATCCTACAATCCACTCTACCAGCATTCCCGAGAGTCTGGACAAAGGTATCTTCATCGTTTCTCCTGGGAAGCCTCAGCCAAACAGAATTTCCAATGGCCTATTCTGACATCCTAGAATTCTTGAACAGTATGTGCAAATACTACTGCATGGCTGTGAATTTCCTCTTAGAAGTCTTCTATATTTTTTAATGTGCATCATTATCTACCGTGAATTGGAAACAGTCTAAGAAGAACAAACATTTTAGATGTAGATTGCGAAACTAATCTCAAGTAATGAATTTATTTTCTTTTCAATATTTTCCCACTTAAATTGTATTCTTATTTTCTAATATTTTTTAGAATAGCACATTATTATATCCACTGGTTTTCTCTACATAGTCCCTTCCATATTATTTTCCTTAAAAATATATTCAAAGAACACTATGAATTTGAAGTGCTTATGAAATGACTTGTTAAATTATGTATTGATATATATAACTTGAATTTATATTCAGAGGAGCTCTTTTGCATTTATCACTTCAAATTACCAAACATCCGTGATTTCCCATTTTGTACCAGGTGCTATGCTAGATGCTACAATACCATGCCAGCCCTTGGGGGATCCCAATCTAGTCATTATTTCATGAGATATGGCAGAGGGGCATGGACTTGCAATCAGATTTGAGTTCTTAGATCTGCCATTTACAAATTGTGATCTTAAGCAAAATAGCTATTATTTTTATTCAGGCTAATGATGGAAAGTGACACAAATGTGCAACATGGAGATTGGAGGAAAAAGACTAACTCCAACTATAACTAAGATGGGTTTCAAAATACTTGATAAAGAAATGGAATTAGAGAGGAATTTTGAAACAAGTAGGACTGCAGAAGGTGGAACTAGGGCAGGGCCAAGAGAAAAAGACTATTTCTTGGTTTAGAAATAAAACACCAAAAGTTTAAAAGTGTTTGTCTTATTATTTGATTTAAGCATTTAATTAATGTTATTTTACAACTATGTGTAAATGTGCCATTTTATTGTTTATATTTTATGAAATATCCAAGTGAATATTGTGAAAATGTTATGATCTAGCTCAATGTATATACATTTTTAAACTCACTATTATATATAACCAAAAATGACTTTTAAAGGAAATAATTGAGGGATTCTACACATTAGTCCCACTTTTATCTAGTAAGTTATTTTTATTAAACTTATATTAAAATCTTGCCTGCCCTAAATCCATTTTACTGGCTTCTTTCAAGATGGATTTAATTGTTTTAAACAGAATGCTTCACAGTATGACAAATAGCTTAGATACCAGGGAAATTCTTTTTCACCATTGCACATAATCTCTCTAGAAATGTTGTTCCGAAATACATGTGGTAATTTTTTTAAATATTTCTTTAATTTTGTTCCTAAAAATTAACTACAATGAGATAGTTGCTAATCAGGGGACTTGTGGATTCAAAAGGAAAGACAGGCCAGCCTCTACTTGTCCAGTCTGGACCAGTGGTGCATTAAGTGGAAGGAGGTGGGTGCGTGCACTCAAGGACTGCTCAGAACAACCCATTGATATAATGCCAAAACTATGAGAATTGATGTTTGCATATTTTAATTTTTTTAAAGCCTACTATGTAAGTTTTATATACACATACTTTATTAGTATAATAATATATGTATACAATTTGTAAATAAACACATCTACGTTTGTTGGGAGGATGTGCTCAATTATTTCTCAATGGTAGGAGTATACAATTGAAAACACCGATCTGGGGGTGAAATATCATTTCCACTTCTTCACACTTTGCAGAGTGTAGCATCAGGTCCAGAGGGCATGGACTTTCTTGTTCTGTGGATGGTGGGCACCACCCTGAGTGTCCTTGACGGAAGCTGCTGTAGTCAAGGAGGAACAGTGCCCTTTGCACAAGGAAAATCAATGCCCTTTAATCTTGTGCTCTGGGGACTATGCCAGAGATGGTTCCATGGCAGGAATAACTCAAACCTACAATGTAATTCAGCATATCTTCTATAGGAGATTAGATGAATTTCTGAGCGAGATTTTTAGACTTTCATACTAACTTCACAGTTGTAGGTGGGTTCTGTTTGTTTTTAAACACCAACAAAAGTGCTCCATATTCCTTGGCCCTGGTTTTAATAAGTATCATTCTACTGCTTTAGCAGCTTGAGATTGACAATAGCAAATAATCAATAGTAACTTCATAAGGACATTAACCACACTGCTGTCATTCATTGAATACTTTGAATTTCAAAAAATATAACAGATAATGGTGATGGGCTTCTTTTACGTGCCTTGGCTCCAGAAGAGGAGGATTTTAATCTCAAATGTAGAGACTATTTGTTGACTTATGTGAAGCCACAGACCTCTCTTTCTGATTCTGTTTTCTGACATTTTTGTGAAAATTTATCACTGAGGACTTTGAGAGTATTTCTCATATTCTTTTCATCAAAAAGGGTAGGATTTCTCAAAGAGAGAGAGAGAGAGAGAGAGAGAGAGAGAGAGATCCTACAGCCACAGCATTTGGAAATCCTAGGTATAAAGGAAACTAATTTTCTTCTTGGTTTCCAATTTCTACCAACACATGCTATCAAGTTTGTTTTACACAATGAGCCCACTGCCTGAGTACATATAATCTCAGAGATAAAAGAGTTTGTCATCTACCCTACAAGAAATAAGACACATAGTATTGTTTGTGTTGGGTCCTCCTGAGTGACAAGCTGTAGCACTACTTCCAGTCTTTTTAGAAAGAAGCAGTTTTGCCTTAAAATGTGAACTCAAAGGATGTAATTTACATATTAGTTATGGCATTGTTTGAATGTTGTCTGACACTAGTCTCTCCTAAAATTATTTCTTAAAGAGTAAGTCAAACTTAGGCATGAAAAAAAATCACCTAACAGGATTTTTTTCGAGTGAGTGTGGTATGATAAATTAGTAAAATATGAGGTGCTTAATAAAATTGTTGAGTAATAATATAAAATACTGCATTGATTTGTATAACTTATAAATAATAGTTATCTGTACAAGATGGCCTTCCAACAAATACATAATTATGTATGGGCATTTTATAACTTTGAGATATAAATATCATCTTAACTTTAAGCTACTGAAGTTTCTTAATTATCTTTTTGGTAGCACAGAGCATCTTAAGAGATAAAAGTATGTCAAACTGCAGCATATGGCAGTGATAAGGCTTTAGAGTTAGGTAGAAATGCATGAGCAAAAAAACAGAATCCAGAGCTTAACTAGCTTTAATTTATAGAAAAATAATGACCTCCAGTTTGTAGGTCTGTTGTAAACACAAAAGAGAAACATACAGGTACAAGACTTCACCCAACATTTGGCATATAAGTAAGCCCTCTACCAGAGGGGGTTATTAATAGTGATGCTGTGCTAACATGTCGTAGGTCTTAAAACAGGACTGTACACTCTTCCTGAAAACTGAAAGATTGTGAGAAATTAGCAATATAGTAGTCTCCCCTTATCCTTGGAGGATACATTTCAAGATCCTTAGTGGATATCTGAAACCAAAGGAAAAAACTGAATCCTATGTATATACTATGTATTTTTTTTTTCCCTGTACATATATACCTTTTCACTTAAAGGAAGCACTTTATGACTTTTCTTTGGCATATCTGAATTGCCAGCATCACTACTCTTGTGCTTTGGGGCCATTAAGTAAAATAGAGTTACTTAAATACAAGCACTGAGATACCACAAAAGTCGATCTGATACCCAAGAAGGCAACTAAGCAAAACGGGCAGGGCCATCTATAAAATAGATATGCTGCACAAAGGGATGGATGATTCACTTCCCCGAAGGGATGCAGCAGGAGAGCGAGAGACTTCATAATGCTACCCAGGACGGCGTGCAATTTAAAACTTAAAAATCATTTATTTCTGGAATTTTCTAATTAATATTTACAAACTACAGTTGACCACAAGTAACTGAAACTGTGGAAAGTGAAACTGTGGATAAGGGGGACTGCCACAGTGTTCGTATTTTGGAAAAAGACAATTAACCTCCCCTACAAATATTTACTCTCAGCAGCAGTACTCAGCCCCACAGTTCAGAAATGGAGCAAGCTATTCTCATAAGTTGAAGCATTTTGTGAATGTCATTCCCATGGAAACTTCTGAGAAAAAGTCATGCTGATCAAGGGTAATTGATTGTGTTAGAATCAGATACAAAATTCAGTGCTCACTGTTTTTCAATCCATGTCTGCCTCTTTTACAACCAATCAGGATTCAGCCAGGCCATTGCTTGCTCTGACATGACTCATAAGAAATTAGAAAGATGCCTAGCCTATTTATCTTCACAAGCAGAATGTCTTTATTCCTATTCGCATCTACCAAATCATTTTATAAGCCTTCTTCATAGTGTACACGTATGCTTTCACACTTGTAGTAAAGCTTTGGGCCAATAGATAAGCAGTCCTTACCACAAATGTAAAAATTGAATATAGTTTTGTTTTCATTTTCATCATTTGCAATAATAGAAAATTCAAATATACAAACAGATAGGTTAGACAGTGGTTATTTTCACATCAGAATTCTTTTATCATTAGCTTCTTGAGGAAAAAAAGAGCTGGCAGAGAGGCGTGAAGCTAAAATATCAGGGGCTCTTGAGCACTGAAGCAATGGAAAAATAATTGGTTTACCAGACTTTTTTTCCCATATAGTCTGTCAGGGCAGATTTACCTCTGGTTATTTCTGCATTTCTGTTTATTTGTTTTAATAATATTAAAGGGTTTCTTTTTTCATATACCCATGATAATTTAATACATAAGATCACTATGCCAAAAAGAGAACTATTCTGAGTTGAGATACCTTTATAATCTCATATATGAAATGAAAGTAACCCCTATCCCATTAGAGACAAAGAGAAACAGAGAACACTAAGATAAGAGCAGTTGTACATAAGGAAACATATTTAGAAAACACGAAATAGTTTCTGCTTTCTCATTCAGCTTTTCAGTCGGCCGTCTGTAACTGAAGGTTGGTAACGTGTTTGGTTCTGGCTGGTGTTAGTCTTCAGTGTGCCTTGGCATAGATCTTGCACTCAGCTCTGTCTCCCTTTGTTTACTTTGGACCAGATTAAAACAACAGTGTGGAATTACTCCTTGCTCGAGCTTTATGATGTCAATGGATTTTCTAGCTCATGCTGGTCGTCAGCTGGTTACCCATTTGCTTCTGAGTCACTATCTAGTTCCTAATTCAGATGAATTAGGCTGTGAATTATAGCGTATCATTCACATCAATATTTCTTTTGTTCAATCTGAGTTTTTTCAATCAATACAAAGTGGCACTTATAACTATAGGCCTTTAAACATGAATCTTACAGAGTATAGAAGATAAATACCATCTAAAGCAGGGGGAGGAGGGGTTAGCCATATTTTTACCACAGTACACATTAAAAAAACATTTTATATCACAACTCAGTAGATGCAAATTTATAGATATATACACATACATGTGCATGTGTGATACTGTGATTTATAATAAGAAACATATATGTGCAAAACATGGCAGAGTGAGAGACGTCCCCAGATCTCTCTCCTTGAAACAACAATAAGCTGAACATCTAAAACTCAACAAAAAACACCCAAACTGCACACTAGCATGTCTGAGTGTGGGATCTGTGCGTAAGGGCTACCACATGTCAGAACCCCTGGTGTAGGGCAGTAGACTGAGAGAAACAAAGAAGCTGCCTCTAGCAACCAGAGCTCCCTATAGGAGGGGGAGGGGAGAAGGTGCTGTGACTTCCCTGAGCAGTCCTGCCTGGGAGTGCTGTGAGCTCCAAGCAGCCGGCAGCAGTGACCAGTCATCAGGGCAGAAGGCAGAGAAAAGCAGGGATGACAGAGAAACAACAGTTGATTTTTACTAGCTGTGGTTGCAAAATTGAGGCAGAGCCACAGCCCCCATCCCCCAACCCAGAGAGCCCCTCCTCCCATGCCCTCTAAGACTGATTACCATGGAGCCCCAGGGGAATCTGAGCAAATGCTACCATAACTGTCGTTAACACTGACAGGAAATGAGACTGAGGGTAGCAAGTGTAATTGAACATCTATAAGGAAAACAGAGACATTATTAAGACTTTATATAAAACAGAGATCCAAGAGGCTTAGACGCCACCTACTGGAAACCAAAAGAAAAACACTTTCTTTGCAATAGACTAGGGACTATTATATACTAAATCTTCTTTCTGGAAAAAAAAAAGCAGAACACACTTCCATTAATGCCCAGGAGGAGAAATAGTCCATTAAACATCATGAACAACCAAAGTGACAAGGCACCTCAGAAAGAAAGAGAAAAATCTCCAGAAAATAAGCTTACAAACATAGAAATATGCAATTTAAATGACAGAGATGGTACTTCTGAAAAAACTCAGTGAGATCCCAAATGAGTCATATCAACAATTTCAGGAATTGTAAAAACAATTAGATGAGCAGAATGAGTTTTTAAGCAAGGAGATTGAAACCCTCAAAAAGAACCGAATAGACCTTCTGGAGATAAAGAACATACTGCAAGAGTTGAAAAATGAAATAATAAGCTTGGGAAATAGAGTCGACCAAATGGAGGAAAGGATCAGTGATATC
>NW_006443138.1:5429811-5432892 GCF_000325575.1 Pteropus alecto | reverse complement strand
ATGGACCATATACTGGGAAACAGAGATAGCCTCCACAAATATAAGAGGATTGAAATCATACCAACCATATTCTCTGATCATAATGCTTTGAAATTAGAGATTAACTATAAAAAGAAAGAGGAAAGAACCACAAATACAAGGAGATTAAACAACATACTACTGAAGAATAACTGGATCAGAGGAGAAATAAAAAGAGATCAAGAAATACATAGAAACAAATAATAATGATAGTACAACATATCAAAACTTTTGGGACACAGCAAAAGTGGTTATAAGAGGAAAGTTCATATCATTACAGGCCTAACTCCCAAAATAAGAATGAGTCTAAATAAACAACCTGACGCTTCATCTTAAAAAACTAGAAAAGGAAGAACAAATGAAACCTAAAGTCAGCAGAAGGAAGGAATTAATCAAAATTAGAGAAGAAATAAATGAAATTGAAATTGAAAACAAAAAAGCAATAGAAAAAATAAATGCAACAAAGAGTTGGTTCTTTGAGAAGGTTAATAAAATTGACAAACCCCTGGCTAGACTCACTAAAGAGAAAAGAGAAAGGACACAAATAAAGAAATCAGGTTTGAAAGAGGGGAAATTATGACAGACACTGCAAAAATACAAAGGATCATACAAGAATACTATGAAAAAGTGTATAATACCAAATTTAATAATGGGCCAGTACTTAGAAAAATGCAACTTTCCTAGACTGAATCAAGAAGAACTGGAAAATCTAAATAGATCAATCAGCAGTATGGAAATTGAAACAATCATCAAAACCTACCAAAAAGTAAAAGTCCAGGACCAGATGGCTTCACTAGTGAATTCTACCAAACATTCAAAGAAGATTTAATACCTATTCTCCTCAAACTCTTCCAAAATATCAAAGAGGAGGCAATGCTTCCCAACTCATTTAATGAGGCCAATATCACCCTGATACTAAAACCTGGTAAAGATAACACAAAAAAAGAAGACTATAGACCAATATCTCTCATGAACACAGATGCAAAAATCCTAAATAAGATACTAGCAAACCAAATACAGCAACATATTAAAAAGATTATACACAACGATCAGGTGGGCTTCATCCCAGATACACAGGGATGGTTCAACATACGCAAATCGATTAGTGTCATACACCACATAAACAAATTAAAAAATAAGAATCATATGATCATATCAATAGATGCAGAAAAAGCCTTCAACAAGATGCAGCACCCATTTATGATCAAAATACGTACAGATTTAATGTAATCGCCATCAAGACCCCATTGGCATTTTTAAAAGAAAAAGAACAAAAAGGTCATCAGATTTGCATGGAAGCACAAAAGATCCTGAATAGCCAAAGCAACCCTGAGAAAGCAGAACCCTGGAGGTGTCACACTGCCTGATTATAAATTATACTACAAAGTGACAATAATCAAAACAGCATGGTATTGGTAGAAAAACAGACATATGGACCAGTGGAACAGAATCAAGAGTCCAGAAGTAAATCCATATTTATATGAACAAATAATTGTTGACAAAAAAGCCAAAAACATACAGTGGAAAAAGGAAAGCCTCTTCAATAAACAGTGCTGGGAAAACTGGAAAGCCACCTGCAAAGGAATGAAACTGGACTGTTGTCTATATCACAAACCAAAATTAACTCGAAATGGATTAAGGGCCTGAATATAAGACCTGAAACAATAAAATGCATAGAAAAAAAATAGGAACTAAATTCAAGGAACTTGGACTTAAAGAGGATTTTAGGAATTTGACCTCAAAGGCAAGAGAAATAAAAGTAAAAATATATGAATGAGACTACATCAAACTAAAAAGCTTCTGCTCAGCAAAAGAAACCATTAACAAGGTAAAGAGATAACCATCCAAATGGGAGAATATATTTGTGAGCAATGTCTCCAATAAGAGTCTAATATCCAAAATATACAAAGAACTCATATGACTCGATAACAACAAAAAAACAAACGATCCAATCAAAAAATGGGCAGAGGACCTGAACAGACACTTCTCCCTAGAGGACATACAAATGGTCAACAAACGTGAAAAGATACTCAACATCGCTAGGTATTAGGGAAATGCAAATCAAAACCACAATAGGATACCATTTCACACCTGTTAGAATGGATATAATCAACAGGACAAGTAATAACAAATGTTGGAGGGGATGTGGTGAAATAGGAACCCTCATACATTGCTGGTAGGACTGCAAATTGTTATAGCCACTATAAAAAACGGTATAGAGGTTCTTCAAAAAACTAAGAATTGATCTACCATATGATCTAGCAATTTCTCTACTGGGTATTTACCCCAAAGACTTGAAAACTCATATTTGAAAGGATAGTTGCACACTGATGTTCATAGCAGCATTATTCCCACTGGCCAGGACATGAAAGCAATCTAAGTGTCCTACGACAGATGATTGGCTAAAGAATCTGTGGTACATATATACAATGGAATATTACTCAGCCATAAGAAGGGATGAAATACTGCCACTTGCAACGAAATGGATGGACTTTGAATAAACATACTTAGCAAAATAAGCCAGACAAAAAGGTTGAAAATGATATGATATCACTTATATGTGGGATATAAACCTAAAAGCAACAAGTGAACAGGACAAAAAACAGAGACTCATGGACATGGACAATGGACTAGTGGTTACCAGAGAAGAGGGGGGAGGGGGGAGGGGAAAAATAAAAATAAAATAAAATGTAAAATATTTTTGTGTTTAAAAAAAGAAAAGAAAAAGAAATATATATGGAGTCATTATCCTATTTCTAGCACAGAGCTTATAAAACCCTTGGAATTTCCTAAGTGAGAAGAGCAATAAAGGTATGTTTAATCATTTTAATGAGGTGACTTTTGGAAAGCATCTGACGGAGGGGGCTGGTTGTCAGTGGAGCCAAGCACGTGATTAGAGGGTTGGAACTTTCAGTTTCTTCCCATCCAACTCTAGGAGGGAAGAGGGGCTGGTGGTTGAATCAGTCGCTAACAGCCCATGAGTTATTCATGCCTATGTAAGGAAGCCTCTAGAAAAACCCAAAAGGTCCAGGTGAACACATGGAGATTTGGGAAGATTAGAGT
>NW_006443138.1:5390965-5429786 GCF_000325575.1 Pteropus alecto | reverse complement strand
TTCCCCTTACCTTGTCCTATGCATCTCTCCCATCTGGATGTTCCTGAGTTACATCTTTTTATAATAAACTGGTTATTTAATAAGTAAAATATTTCTTTTGAGTTCTGTGAGCCACTCTAGTAAATTAATAACAACCGAGGAAGGTCATGGGAACCTCTGATCTACAGCCGTTAGGTCAGAAGCACAGGTAACTTGGACTTGCGATTGATGTCTGAGGATTAGGGCTCGGGGCTAGGGGCAAACCTGTGGGATCTGACCCTATACCCTGGTAGACAGTGTCAGAATTGAGTTAAATTGTCGGACACCCAGCTGGTGTGCCGAGAATAGCTTGGTGGTGTATGGGGAAGCCCCCTGCTGTGCACACCCGTTGGAACTAAGTCCAGGAACTCAAAAGGAGCTTGTATCCACACACCGAGATAATGTGAAACAAAGTTTCCATAAAACGGTACTTACTCTCACTGTAAGCAATGTGCTCCAGTATTTTCTGATGTATTTTATTTCATTATTTTCAAAATGATTGGGATCCACTAATGGATTGTAACCTGAAGTTTGAAAACTCCCCTTCTTAAGAGAGTCCCTAGAACTCAGCTTCTCCTTCTGAGACTCTGCTGAGTTTGTCACTGTTAGTACACAGGGTAAAACCCTTTCATGCTTCTAGACATCTATATACTTTCTATATGTCAGAACCAGTAGGAAAAAAATTTTCATTATCTCCATAATGGCTAAAATGTCCAGAGACTTAGGCCTAAAGTCTGTATAACTGTATTCAAATAATCTTTACGCCAATACTTTTTGATGACATTCTGATGAACTTGTTAAACATACTGTGAGCTCTAGGAGGAAAAGGGGGAAATTCAAAGTATTTTAAAATAACAATTTTAACATTACCTCTTCTGCTTCCAGAATGACACTCGCGGATATTTTGCTTAGTGCGAGGAAACAATGCCCCTTGCCTGGAGGAGGGGATGCTGGTCCATTGTCTAATGTCAATTTAACACAGCAGCGAAAAGTGTGCTGTTCCCATTTTGTCCTACCATGGGCTGACTCTGTAGTCGAGGCTCTTTTTTTTTTTCCTTCCCTATTTTCTAGATGCCTTTAATCTTGCAATCTATTCACAGTCCATGACTGGAAATAGGTTTTTTATATAGCTATCTGTGCATTTAGTGACCAGAATTGAGAAGAGCTTCTGTCTGCCACAGCAGAAATGTGGAGAGGCAGATGTGGCAGCTGGAAGAAGCTTGGACTCAAAAAACGGGTTTGTAGGTTCCACTCCTTGTAAATTGTTACACTGCCTTGGAAAAGGAGCATTTCACTTCTCTGAGCCCCAGGTTAGTAAAGATATAGGGTGCTTATCATATGCTGGGTGTGTTGCTAGATTTTGGAAGGCAAAGATGACTAAAATATGGTGCATACCTCTAGAGTGAAGATGACAATACTATAATACTGTTCTCATAGTATTATTGTCGGAATTAAAAGAGAGAACAAACAGGAAATACCCAGCACAATGTTTCACTCACGTTAGGATTATTTGTTTGCTTCTTTTTATATTTAAAGCCATTTTATTATGAAACATAACACATTTAGAAAAGTACAAAATCATATATTCAGCTAAATGAAGTATTTAAAAGCAAACACTCATGCAACTGTCATCCAGATATAGAATTAGAATACATATTGCTATTACCCCAGAAATCCCTACTTGCTTCACCCAGTCAGAACCCCATTCTCCCACTAATGGTAGCCACTTGCTTGAATTTTAATACTGTCTTGCTTTTCCTTACTTTTCTTTTTCTTTCTTTCTTTTTTTTTTTTTTTTTTTTTTTTACCACTTAAGTATGCATCCTAAACATTACAGTTTGATTTAGCCTGATTTTGCACTTTACATACAATCTGTTCTAGCTGGCTTCTTTTACGTATCACATTATTTGTAAATTACCCATACTGTAAATGTGAGTTGTAGTTAATTTGTTTCTGTATAATATTCAATTAAATAAATATGCCATATTTTCATTTTTGATCCACTTTACCGTTAATGACCATTTGGTTTGTTTCCACTATTTGGCTATTACACAAAATACTGCAAGGAAAATTCTTGTACATGTCTTTTGCTACATCTAAGTCTGCATTTCTGTAGAGTATATACTTAGGAGAAGAATTGCTGGGTCATAGAACATATTATTCTCATTCTAGATAATGTCTAACTTTTTCCAAAGTGTTTGCACCAATTTACAATCTAATCAGCAGTGGATTAAAGTTCCTTTTATACCACTGTTCACCAGCTCTTGGTGTTGTCAGACTTTCAGCTTTTGCTATTTCACTGAGTATGTAGATCTCATTTTAGCTCAAACTCACATCTCTGATTACTAGGTAAGATTGAGCAGCTCTATCAGCCATTCAGATTTCTTCCTATGTAAAATGTCTGTTTAAAATTTTAACCCTTTTTAAAAATTAAGTTGTCTGTCTTTTTTATAATGCTCTGGATATGATCTCTTGGTTCGTATGTATAATATAAATTGCTATGCAAATGACTTCTCACATTCTGTATCTTGTCTTTTAATCTCTTACTGGTGTCTTTTGATGAACAGAAGTTCATAATTTTAATATTTGTCTAACGTATCAATGTTTTTCTTTATTTTAAGTGCTTTTCCGCATCCCAACAATGTTTTCTGGAAAGATCTTTTCCCTCTCTCTTGTGCTACTTCTGTGATAAATCAAGAGTCTACACATGTGTAGGCCTATGGGTTCTCTTTGTGGTTCCATTGATCTATGTGTCTAACATTGCAACGATCCCACAAATCTATATCCTTACTGATTTTTATCTACTTATTTAATCAGTTACTGAAAAATGTATGTTACAATTTCTCAATAGGACTGTGGATTTGTTCATTTAACTTCGTAACTCTTAATTTTTGCTTTATATATTTTGCGGCTGTTATTAGATGCATACAAGTTTTAATTTGTTTTAATTTCTTGTGAATTGAACTTTTTACTGTAATGAAATGTCTTTGTTTATTTCTAGTAGTTGAAATATAAACTCTTGTTTTTATATCTTCCACATCCTTATTTCTTAAATGTATTTCTTATAAATAGCACTTAGTTGCAATTGTCTGAAATGTTTGCATTTTAATTGAATCATTTAGTTTACTTGCCTTTAATATAATTATGGATTTATTACTTTATACCATTATCAATCTATTGCTTCTCTGCTCGAAATCCACTCTTCGTTATTATGCTTGTAATATTAGACATTTCTCCCTTGACAACTGGCACGATATTGAACTTCACCAGTGGAGGCCACTGAAGACACAAAGAAGAAGGATGCAGAAGTCAAAAGCACTTAGCGTCCTTCTATGGACAGCTTCCACTGACACTTCAGAGGGAAGCTTCCAGTGAGTTGGGACACCTCACTGGATTCTCATATTTTAAATGCTCTCTTCTCTATGCTATATTTAGTGTTGAACTTCTCACATTGCATTATAATTTATCTAGGTGTCAGACTGCCTCCACTACTAGGATAATAGTCCCTTAAGAATAGGGTCTATGTATTTGTTATCTTTAATCCACAAGACTTAGCCTTGTTCTGGGCAACAAAAATAATAGCTACTCCATTATATGTTAGACATTGTTTCATGTGTTTGAATATAGTCAATGTTTGTTAATAAAATAGTAAATTATTCTTCCCGTTTTTCAGGAGAAGTAACTCAAGATCGCAAAAGGAAAATAACTTGCTGAACATCACATAACAAGTAAGTGGCATGGTCAAAATTTAAATATAAATATGCCTCTTTCCTCTATTTTGTGCTCATTAAGATACAACGATGGATCATGCCAAGAGAGCTGTTGTTATTTTGTTGCTTATGGAAGAATCCTCTGTTGAATTTGAACTCAATAGTAGGGAATAAGGAAGGTCTTACCTAGCACTGACTATATACCAAGCACTTTACATATATGCAGTGTTAAGGTGTGATTATCATCATGTTACAGAGAAAGCACGGAGAGGTTAAGTGCAACTTCTCAAGTCACACAGCTTCTAAATGGCAATGAAAAAATTCAAACCCAGTTCAAAGCAACTCTTGAGTCTACGCTCTTGACCACTAAACACACTGACTAAAAAAGGTAAGGAAAATAAAATAACAAATACCCATGTACTTATCTCTCAACATAAGAAATAAAATATTACCCCATGTACTGATCACAGTTCCCTGCATTTGGTGGCTATCATTCATATACATGTTTTGGGGTGTTTATATATATGAAAATAATGTACAGTATGCAGTATTACTTTCCATGCACGTATATAAATGCTATTCCTCAGCAAATATTTGAGTATCTACTCTATGCCAACCACTTTTTTTAAGTACAGAGAAAACAGTAGTGACAGAACAAAATCCCTACTCTCATGAAATTTAATTCTGGAGTAGGGAGACAGACACTAAAGCATCAACAAAGCAATACATAATATGTCTTGTAGCAGTAAGTAAAACAAGATAACACATAGTAAGGAATAGAGTGATGGAGATGTGGAAGAAGATAATATCTTCTTTTATCAAGAGATATTGAGCAGATATCTGAAAGAAATGAGAGAGTGATGTCTTACATTAAAAAGGAAGGAAAACAAAACGCTCTCGCCACTGTGGAGAATAGATGGCAGTGGGATACTCTGTTGCAAAATGTCCAGATGAGAGATAATGGTAACTTGGATTATTGAGGAGGCATTAAGTGATCAGATTTTGCTTGTATTTTGAAGGCAACTTTTATATTTATAAGAGAAATGGTCTATAATTTTCTTTTCTTGATTTATCCTTATGTTTTTGGAATCAAAATTTCATTAGTCTCATAAAAAGATCTGGGCAGCTTTAGAAAAACTTCTATCAAATAGAAACTAACTTTTCTATGAACTATGGGAAGAACTCACTGTAAGCCATTGAAGCCTGCGATAATTTGGGAATGGAATGGGGTGAAGGGCAGGCCTGACTATAGTTTCAATTTTTTTAATTCTTAGTGTTTTCTCCAAATTCTCTCATTTTAATTTGAGCATCATATTTTTCTTTGAATTTTTCCATTGCATCTAGTTTTCAAATTTGTTAGCATATGCTTATTTATATTATTATGTCTGCATTTTTATTCCATTTCTCATTCTGTATTTTATTTATTTACTTTTATTTGTTAGTCTTACTATTTATTAAACTTTTTGAAGAACGAGGTCTGGGATTGTTAAAAATCTTTACTAATTTTTATTATCATTGTTATCTTTGTCTATTTCACAGATTTATGCCTGTGAGAAAATAAGTAGAATATCCTTACTTTTTGTTTTTCTAGGTGTTCTCTTTCCTCCTCAAACTTCTTCTATTGAAGGCTTAGCTCATATGGTCTTCAAGGCCCAAAAGCACAAAACATTTTACAGTGCAAATCTGACCTCCTATACTTGCTCCCATGAGCTCAATTCTTACCATTTCCATTGGTAAGTACTGTTCTTAGTTTCACGTGTATCATTTCAGAATTTCTTTATGCACATACTAATAGATATAAATATAGAGTATCATTTCCTTCTTTTTAATGAAAGTTTGTATATTATAAATACTCATCTGTAGCTTTCTTTTTTACTCAATAATATATTTTATTGATTTTCCATAAAGGAAAAATCTATCTTTTTTTTACAGCTGCATAATTTTATATGTATCTTGCTTAATCATTCATTCTCCTACTGATAGCCTTTTGAGTTATTTCTCATCTTTGGTTGTTATAAATTATGTTTGTAACAGACATTACTTGGATCTTTTCAGCTTAGCCAGGGTCCTTTTCATTATTTTCCCCCTTAGCTGCTCCCGTGATGATCCGTCCAGAATGTGCGACAGCTCACTCCAACCAGACAGTGGCTTGTCCCTTATCCAAGACATGTGACCTAGGGTGCCCCTGTTGCTACTGGGGCATGAGATGCCCTAGGACAGGCTCAGCACCTGTGCATTTATACCAGAATTGCAGGAAAGTGGATCTTAAAGAGAATCATAGAGAGTGAATCTTAGGACAAAGGGAGATGAGAACCAGCAGAAAAATAATCTACCCTTCTTCCCTCTCTCCATGCCACAGACTGTCCTGAAACACAGTTTATAGACCTTAGGATCCTGCAAGATCAAATAATGAGTTTGTTGGAAACCAGGTGGTAGTCTGCTCAATATTACTAGTGTTGGCTCACCCTACATCCCTGCCTCTTTCCCCTTTTCCTTCACTCCTAGGCTTGCATTCTCAGGTAAAGTAGTAACATGTAAGTGTTTTCCTCAGGCTCTATGCTCTGGAGCACTCAGGCTAAGACTGTTGGAACCAGAAATAACCCTGGGATCAGATTTTGGAGCTGTGTTTCTCTCCAGTCTGATGCCAATAGAGATCCTGGTGGTAAGTGGAGGTGGCAAAAACTCTAGCTTGCAGTAGCCTGGGAATCACTAAGGCTTTCATTTAGCGTTAATTGGGATGAGGTATGGGGAAAACTGAGGCTCTGGCATGTACTATGGCTATAGCACGATTATAAGCATAAAGATTATAGAAGAGCCTGGATCCTGTTCATGGCATTGGGCAAATCAAATAATAGGTTACTTGAGCCCATTGCCACTGTGATAGTCTGCAGGTGCTTAGCTGTTGTTTCTCTGTTCCAACCCTACTTTTCTATACTTTGCTTTGTGATGCTCTAGGAGCCTCTGGCCTAGCAGCTGTTAGTTTCCAAAAAAGAACACTAGAGGGAGACTGAAAGCCTGGAGAGGAGAAGCAACTAGCACTTTTCCATTTTGTGTTAAGTGCCTGTCAACCTCACCCCTTCAGAAATATCATCTTCCAACACTGCTCAGAGGCCTCAGTTCCTACTACATGGAGGCTCTCCAAGCTTCTAGGTTTTAATAAACCCAACCTCTTTCTTTTTTCCCAGCTCTTGGAATGGAAGCTTTTTTTCTATGCTATTATTTCTGTGTTATCTCAATGTTTTCCTTTACAGTCTTTCAAGATCTGCTTAACCAATTCTTATCGATGCAGTGTCTCTGTTATATAAATGGATTGAGTTAAATAAATTGAAAACAGGGTACCCTTTCGAGAAATTATGGATGTAATGTGTTATCTTGCAAATCTGGAAGTGAGTGGTTCCAATATGTGAGTGGTTGATTAACAGAACTTGGGTAAATGGTGGCTTATATTCAATGAGATAGAGATGCAGAACTTTCCCCTGCATAATTTAGAGGAAGGAATTTAAAGGTTTCAGAGGATGAGGATGTCAGGGTGCATTTATTGTAAGTGACCTGTACACTAACCCCTGTGGCCCATCCTCATTATATCATCCTGGATGCCTCAGAGGTCACTTCCTTAACTAGGGCATTAAGCAATGCATTAGCGAGAGGAACATCAGTATCTTAGAAAAGGTCTGTGAGCCTATTCATCCGTACGCCAGGCAGGATGGTATGAGATGCTGCCATTGCCACGGGTCCTCTGATTTCAGTGGGGATGCTGGGATCTCAACATAGCAGAGCCAAGTGGCAACACTTATGTACTAGAGATAATGAGGACACATAAGCATCACAGATGAAGGAATAATCAAAAGGTTTGGCCACCAGCCACAGAAATGAAATAAATAGACGTTCTACCAAAATATTCTATGTTCCTTATAACACAGGGAAAAAAATCCAGGTCTCATGTCCAGAAAGCTGACTTGAGTCACCGTAACGAAGAGTCAACACCTCTCATCCAGCTTGCAGACCTCAGTCAGTTCACAAACTCAAAGCCCATTGATTGAAGAGGAGGGTATGTCTCTTAAGAAAGAACCCTGCAACTGGGACACAATTTATACTGTAGATCTTCCTCTAAGTTTTCCTCAAGTAGACATGGCAGTCATTTGTCATCATGACTTTATACTAAGCGAAATAAAATATTCAGGCCTTGACTGATACATTTCTAGAGGACTTTATAAGAAAACGTTCAACTCCTGCAGGTACAAGGTAGACTGTGATGAAAATTAGGCCCTAGCTGTGAAGGAGGGACTGATTGTGCAAACTTGACAGGACTCTGATAGAAAAAAATGGGGTCCCGAGTTCTGGAATTGGGGCATTTATATAGGTAAGCCTAAGAGTTCTGTAATGCTTAAATTCTTCTAACTTAGCAAAAGCAGACTCTTCCACTTGCTAGAGAGAGAGACCTTCTTGTACCTGGAGACAATGCAATGGCCTCAGCTATAGCAGGTATTTCATAAAATGGTACCAATTATCAGCACACACACACCCCATGCCTTACCCCCAGGCTGAAAACTAGGGTCAGATTTCAGCACTGGTTGAATGAAGAAGTAGTCTGTTCTAGGAAAAACAGCTTACATGTCAAGGGAATTGAATATTGTGGTGTACCAGGGGAACATGTGAGGGATTGGATATTTAGAGTATTGGACTGGGGAGGACTATGAAATGCAAGGCTAGGTAGGGGATAATTCACGAATATGGGGATGCTCATCTATGACTTGGGATTCAATGTTTTGGTAAAGACACCTGAACCCAGTCCTCCTAGTCTGCTGGAATAGCTTTTTGAAGTTTGGGTACAGCAATAGCTTACAGTAAATGAAATGAAGATGCCAGAATTTCCTTGGCATAAGATTGGGAAAGGGTTCAGAGGTCTCAAAGATTTGGGAATGTTAGAATGAACGTACTGTGTAATACCTGAGGACCCACCACCTAATAATTCATGAGCGGCCCTAAAGAATGCTCTCATTCTAAAGGCAACAAAATATACCTGTGAAGGAGGCACTTATATCTTTGAGAAGTTTAATGGTTGTTGTCTTATATAGACTGGAGTCGATGATGAGATGCTGCATTGAAATTGTGATCCTTGGAATTCAGGAAGATGAAAGGATTAAGAAATGGAAGAAGCCAGGTGGCAGCACTAAATCGTCAGAGGCAAGATGAATCTAAATATGATGAGTAAGGTCAACATACGTCACAGTTTGCCCAGGATAGTTTTTGCCTGTTGTCCTAGTATAATAATTAACAGTGCCATATCTCACTTTCAAACGTGCCCTCGTTTTAACAATAAATCTTTGATCACGCTAGTAATGGACAGAAATAGTGAAATGACGATCAGGGTGCCTTGATCCATGTGGATCCAGGGTGATGGCTATTAGATCATAATGTTTCTAGGGTCAGAGTGGGACGGTGGACTAGGGTGTTACCTGATTTGTAGAACAACAATAAATACAATTTTTTTAAATGAGAGGTGATGAGTACCTTTGCTTGATATCAGCTATTTTAATAGGAAATTACAACTTCTCATTCACTCTCCAGAGCTAAGCCAGTCACAGACCCAGAGTCAACCGATGGAAGCAGAGGATGTTTGCCCTTGAGGAAATACCTTGCAATGTCATTACAAGCATATATTTTTCCAATCTTTCTCCAAAGAGAAACTGATTTTTTTTCCCCCAGGCTAACTGTCCACAGGGGGGCGGGATGAGGGGGAAGAATATTCAGACTTTTTGAGGGCCAGGGACGAAATTTATGCGGGCCTAGTCGATAAACCGAGTCCCGGCCCAAGTTCATCTTACAGTGGATCCAGTAAGTCCACAGATCCATCCCGTGGTAATTTTCCTGGTCCTGAATGTGTAATTGGAATATATATTTTGGGCACAAACAGAGCATTTGACCTAAGGCTTGCAAAGTGAGGACCATAATGCTAGTAAGAGCTGAGTGAAAGTCCCTGAAACTGCCGCTCGCCCTCGGCGAAGAGGACAAACCGAAAGCAATGCCGTCCGAGAGAACTACAGAGATTAGTGCCACTGTGAAAGGCAAGGGGTACAGGGGTGGTGCTCCTCGTCTGCTCAGAGTTTAATTCTTGCTTCTGCAAAAACATGGTCTGCAAAATCTAGCTGTCTTGGTCTACTAATTCAGCTTTATCTCCTCAATCCTGCGTGTTTACCGGGTTTTGCCATGGGTTCCCCTCGTGGTGTTATGAACTAGAAACTCAGAGCAATAAGTGGGGGCAATCATAAGCTCACCTCATTTCTACTCTGTCTCTGTCTTTCTTGCTTAATGTCCTTGAGAACCATGGGTTTATATATTTTGTCTGATTATTTCTTTACTTGTTTTGGGTGGCAGGGCATATCCAGTTGTTACTTTATCTTGGATGGAAATGGAAGTCTCAGAAATGAGTATTAAGAATACATTTATTATATTTTATCTGAAATTTAGAAGTGTTTTGTAGCTTAAGGATTTTCATATTCTCTAAAGTGGTGGCATCTGCTAGTTGCCTTTTCCAACATCAAAATTCCCTTTCCTTTTCAGTAACAGTATATTGATTAAAGACACAGCTAGCAAAAAGACACAGTTCTCCTTCTCCTGTGTATTTAGGTGGCATATTTTACTA
Source organism: Pteropus alecto (assembly GCF_000325575.1). NCBI lineage: Eukaryota > Metazoa > Chordata > Mammalia > Chiroptera > Pteropodidae > Pteropus > Pteropus alecto. Next base: position 5,419,415 of record NW_006443138.1, on the reverse strand, counting down.
AGTGCTGCTCATAAAGTTGTAAACAGTAATGTGTTGAACTTCTGAGATTCCCCTAAATTATTTTTTTTCCTCTTCCTGCTGCTTAGAATGCAGATAAAATAACTGGAGCTCTTGTAACCATTTTGGTTTACAAAAAAAAAAAATCATATAACTGGAATGACTGGTCATAAACTGTAAATGGCTTGGTTCTTGATGATTCTGAAAAGCCACTATAGCAGCTTGAGTATGAAATTTTTATTGTATAAAAGACAGTTAACTTGTTCTTTAAGCCACTGTCATTTAGAAGTTTTCTGTGTATGCACTGAATCTTTCCAGCTCATGTATCTAGTTTGCCAAATAGCCAGAAATGTAAACCAACATCTAGAGACAAAACTTGCCACAAAGAAAATTTTGAGGTAGGGAAAATTTACTTGTGGTGATTAGGGCTCACCATTTGGTGTCTTTTCTGTATTTTTCTACTATCTTACATGCTCAGTACTTTCACGTTCTCTGTCACGTTATCGAAATTTGCTTTCAAGAAAAGATCCAAAACTCATTTGCTAGGGTTATTTTCATGTAAAAAAAGATCAGTGCTTTCATCTAAAGAAATTAAGTTCTAATAGTGTTTTTTTTTGTTGTTGCTCTTTTGATTTTTAGTAAGTAGGCAGACTTTCAGAAACATTATCAGGGGTTTTTTGGGAGTAGGGTATAAGGCAGGGAGGGCCTCTTGAAATTCTATCTGTATAGGAGCCTGCACTCAAGTGGGAAAGCTAGATAGATGGATTTAGCTAATGAGTAGCTTTTTTACACTTTTTTTAGACAGACAATAGACAAATATATAGCTCATCAACCTGCCTCCATCTTGAATTTTAGAACTAGAGAATAATATCTGGGAGAGATCCTATTTCTTACCTCCAATTTTCCTTCGAGCTCTTCTCTAAAATTATATAATGTTGGCATATGTCGTGCCCATAGAGTTTCTCCTTGTCTCTAGTCTGTTCTGGAAAGCTAATATGTCACAGGGAAAGAACTCTGTTGACCAGACATCCATGTGCAGTTGAACCACTTACATGTAACCAATCATAGCAGGTAGAGAAACAGCTGTTACCTAGTATGTCTCTCATTTACAAGCCTCTGAATTCTTTTATTTATCCGACTTCTCAATGTAACCTCTACATTTTCATTTTGAATATAGTTCTCTAAGCTTCTGAGCAGAATAAAAAAGATCTGTGAGGTATGAAAGTTATTTTTATCAATTCTCTTTTTTCTCTGCTCTAGCAGAAATTGTTTACTATATGCTAGAAAAAAAAATACAGGGATGATAAGATAATTCCTTTCGACTCCTCATATGCTTCATGTAAGACTATAATTTTGTGGAGTTGGCAGTGATTCCTTGAAAATTTCTTAGCCCTGGGGATACATGTGATTTTTGGCCCTAGTAAACAAACCCATTCATAACTCATATGTATGCGATTTAATAGGACTGCCAAGGAATGCTTGCCTGGTTATGAATTTATGTGTAAAAATGACAGCTACATAACACAATTTCTTAAAGAAAGAAAATGCATTTTGAATTTTATATTCTTACTTGTTTGCTAAGTGGGGAATGGCGCATTAAAGAAAAATATCAAAAAAAATAATAATGTAGCTTGCAAAGTAAATTGTCATCAAAATATTATTAACCAATGTATACTATTAATTCATCTATAAAACCTACATTCGTCAAGAGCACTTGCTCTTTTTTCCTGACCAGAATATTCTTCTCCAGTCTTTGTATAGTCTTTGTATAGCTAATTCATTCTCATCCTTCAGTTATTATCTACACTAAAAGAATTTCCCTTGCCATCCTTTCTAAAGTAGCCTCTTTATCTTCTGTTTTATTTCCATTATAAGATTTACCAGAGTCTGTAATGCTCTTGCTTATTTACATTTTTACTTATTTACTATCTGTCTTCCCAATAACAATTGAAATTTACGAGGATAGGGAGTTTTCAAAAATCTTGTTCATCTCTGTCTAGCACAGAGTCCCATATCTGGGGCAGTCTCAGTAAAATGTAGTTGGGCAAGTCGCATGAGTAAAACATAGAGTGAGCTCCTACTATGTGCCAGGCATCACTTAGCTAAGAGCCCTTAATTTACTCAAAGTCTTACAGGTAAGACATGCTTGCAAATAGTAACTATAAACAACATAAGTTTTACAGGGGTAAGTGCAGGATGTTTTGAGAGCATGTAGATCGATCACTTAACTCAGGGTTTCTCAACCTCAACCCCACTGATGTTTTGAGCCATATAATTCTTTGTTACATGGGGCCATCCTGTGCATTGTAGAACATTTGGCAGAATCCACGGTTTCTACACACCAGATGCCTGTAGCACCATTTTCTTGAGTTGTGACAACTAAAAATGTCTCCAGACACTACTAAAGATACCTGGGAACAATACTGCCCTAAGTTGATAACCATTGACCTAACTCTATCTATATGGTAAAGGTTTAAAGGAAGTTTAGATTTATTTTCTTGTTTATCTGCCCATAATAATTTTGAAAGAAGCAAAGGAAAAAAATCCATAATCCATAATTTTAACATACGGACATCTTTCTTTTATTCATTTAACTCTTATTTTTCCCTTTCCACAGATGAGATCACACATAATGTGTAATATAATTTTGTTTTAACATTAGTCTTCTGTAATTAAAAATCTTTGTGTAAAATATTTTAATAATTATAATTATATAATATATTTTATACATATTTATTTAATAATATAAAACACATATAGATATATACTTTCTAAATAACATTTCTTAGTGTGAGGTATCATAATTGATATAACCATTCCCTTGATATTATTTAGATGTTTTCAATTTTTCCAAAGTTTAAAATTTACATTACCACCTGTGATATATAAAATTGCAGAATTTATTGTAACCTCAGTAATATTACTATAATCTTTACAATGTTCGCTAATTTGATGGACCAAAAGTGTCTCATTTTTGCTCACATTCATTTTTTAAAATTCATTTGCTTTGGCTATTCATATCCTTTGTTCATTTATGGAGTGGGACCTTGTGTTTTCCTTAACTATTTCTAAGAGTACTTTTTTAATAAGTTATATGTTAAACTTTTGGTAATATTTTGCAGATTTTTAAAAATTTAATATTAAATTTGGCTTATGGTATTTTTGAAAAACAACTGTCATTTTTAAGATATTTAAGTGTTTGATCTCCTTGTTTATGATTTTCCATTGATTTCAAGGTTAAAAGTCCTCTACATTTAGAGGATCAGATAATTATCTGCATTTTCTTCTGTTCAAAAAAATTGTTATACATACATTTCACTCTGTTACTCCTGGAATTTATTTTGTTGTGTGGAGTAAGATCAAGCTAAACTTTGATATTCTTTCAAATATCTGGCCAGTTGCCCACAACATTTTTGTTGAATTATTTTTTCCTTCCCTACTAATTTGTGATTCCTTGTTTTATGATAAGTTTGTACACAGACTTGTAACTGCTCTTACAAACTAGTAACAGTACTTGGACAAGAGAATTAATGAAGTTTTACAGTATATTTTATTTTTTAAATTAACTTTATTGTGGTATAATTTATATACAACAAAATGCAACCATTTAAATTGTACAGATCAAAGAATTTTACAAATGTAAACATTCATGTACCCACTACCACAATCAATACATACAACATTTCTATCGTCCATAAAGACTCTCGTGCCTATATTGTATGAATACATGATCATGATGAACATCCATATGGTTTCCAATGCGGGACTATTTTAAATAGTTGCTATGAACACTCACAAACACGTTTTTATGAACATATGTATTTATTTATCTTGGGAAAATATCTAAGAGTGGAATTGCTGGATCACTTGCTGGTAAGTGTATGTTTAACTTTGTGACAAACTGCAGAGTGTTTTTCCAAATGATTGTACCATTTTAGATTCCTACTGTGAATACATAAGAGTTCTAGTTGTTCTATATCCTTTCCAACACTTGATATAGTCAGTCTTTTTCATTATTGTCATCAAATTGTCATTTTAATTTGTAGGAGTATCTCATTTTCATTTTAATCTGAAGATCTTTGATGACTATGTTGAACATCTTTTCATGTGTTTAATAGTCTTTTGTATATCTTCTTTGGTGAATTATTATTTTTTTTTTTTACCTTATTTTCACTAAGCTCCTTGTCTTCGCATTATTGTATTGTAAGATTTTTTTTATATGTTCTGTATATAAATTCTTTATCCAACACATGGATTATGAATATTTTCAACAATATATAGCTTACTTTTTCATTTTTTGATGGTGTCTTTTGAACTGTAGAAGTTTTACATTTTTATGAAGAACAATTTATTTATTTTTAAATATATTACCTTTTCTAAAAAGTCTTTTTCTGCCCTAATATCAAAAAAGTTTTCTCCTATGATTCATTTTAGGTTAACTTCTTAGTATGAGGTGAAGGATGAAAGTTTATTTTTTCCATAAGGACATGTAATTATTCTAACAGCATTTCTTGGGGGAAAAAAACTACCATTTTCGTCAGTGAATTATCTTAACATATTAGTAGAAAACCAATTGACTATATATGCGTCAGCCGACTTCTGGATTCCTAATTCTTTTTATAGATCTGTATGTCTATCCTCCTGCCTCTACCACACTGTCTTCATTAGTATAGCTTTATAAGTAGTCTTGAGTTCATGTAAACCATTCTGTTTTTTTCCCAATATTGTTTTAGCTCTTCTAGGCTCTTTGCATTTCCATATAAATTTTAACATAAGCTTCTCAACTTCTTTGTAAAAGTCTGCTTGGATTTTGATTGAGATTGCATTGATCAATTTTTGGGGAACTAACTTCTTAACAATATTGAATCCTCTGATCCAAGTACATAGTATCTCTCTCCATTTATTTTGTTCTATTGAATTTTTCTTTGCAATGCTTTGTAGTTTTCAGTGTACAAAGTGTTCACAGATATTGTTAATTTTGCTCCCAACTATTTCACATTTTTGAAGATATTATAACTAATATTTTCTTTTAAAAAATTTTTTGCTAGCGTAAAAAAATACAATTGATCTTTACATATTGACATTGAATCTGTGATTATGCTATACTCACTGATTACGTCTATTTGCTTTTCTGTCAATTCTATAGGATTTTCAACATTCACTAACGTATCATCTGTGAATACTTCTTCCTATCCAATCTGAATGACTTGTTTTCTCTTGCTTTATGGCACTGGCCATAAAGACCTCTAGTACAATGTCAAATAGAAGTGATGAAAGTGCACATACTCGCTTTGCTCCAAGCACACTACTGTAGAAATGGCTCATAATAATAAAAACAAGAACAATTTTATTTTCACGATTTTATTGAGCCATTACAATGTGCCCAGCAGACATTCTTTGTGTGTATCAGCTCATTGGTCATCACAACAAGTTTTTATGTGTCATTATCATTCCCATTTTACAAATAAAATAATCAGGCTGCAGAGAGGTTAACTAACTTGCTCTAGATTACACAGCTAGTGTGCAGGGTTGTCATTATGTGGAAAGCAAAAATTTAGACTGACTGCCAAACTGGAGTTCATCATTGCATTTCATAGCCATAGAGTAGCAGAGCAGTAGAAGATAGAGCAAAGGACTTGTCCAGAAAAGACTTGGGTTTGAATTCTGTCTCTGCATTGGTTCACTTCAGGTCACTCACATTTAAAAAGGGTAATAATACTTACATCACAGGGTTATTAGGAGAATTAAGTGAGTTTTACATAAGAAAATATGCAGCACACAATTGGTGCTAATTTTTTTTTTTTACTTTTATCTATTTAAAATTAATATCATTTTTCTCTGGTAGACTAAAAAAAGCATACATTTTTTGATTTGTGCACCTGCAATTCTCCCTTATCTCCACTGATTTATACTCTGTCTCCTACTTTTTGGCATCTTCCTTAACACCAGCATGAGCAGACAACACACTGGGCAGAAAGAAATATTATAAGAAAAACATAGTCATAAGTTTTATTATGTTCATCAGTGTTGCAAATAGTTTAAGTGTTCTATGTAAATTTTGCACAAGATACTATAAAGGTATTTTTGTTATTTTGGAAAAGGGTTACCCCAATTCTTTACAATAATAGTTTTAGTAATATGAGATATAGTGAATGGAAGAGAGGCCAAATGTCAAGTAGTCAAAATCATAGGCTCTGAAAGTCTGTGTTCAAGTCCAGCCCCATTTGTTAGCTATGGAACTTTGGACAAGCTGTTCAATCTCTCTATCTTGTGGTTTTCTCATCAATTAATCAGGACTTTAACACTTTGGATTTTTATGAGAATTAATTGTATTATACAATAAGTGCTTAATAAGAGTTAGCTTTCGCAACTCTTTAAAACTCATAAAATTCACCAAAAAAAAAAAAAAACCTTACATTTACGTCCATCTTAAACTGTACTACAAAGCTCAATAATCAAAACAGTATGGTACTGAAACAAAAATAGACACAATGATCAATGGAACAGTATAGAGATTCCAGAAATAAATCCTTGCTCATCTGGTCAACTAATCCACAATGAAGTAAGAACATATAACAGAGTAATAACAGTCTCTTCAACAGGTGGTTCTGGAAAAAGTAGACAGATATATACCCAAAAAAAAGTGAAATTGGATTACTCTCTTATAACATATACAAAAATAAACTCAAAATGGATTAAAGATTTCAATGTAAGGCCTGAAACCATAAAACTCCTAGAAGAAAACATAGGTAGTAAACTATCTGACATCAGTCTGAGTCATATATTCTTCGATATGAGATACACCTCACATCAGTCCAAATGGCTATTATCAAAAAGTCAACAGATGACACGTGTTGGTAGAGAAAAGGGAATGCTTGTGCACTGCTGGTGGGACTGCAAATGGCTGCTGGTGCAGCCATTAAAGAAAACAGCATGGAAATTTCTCAGAATACTAAAACTATATCTTCCATGTGATACATTCCAGCAATTGCACTTTTGGGTATGTATCAAAAGGAAACAAAAACATTAATTTGGAAAGATATGTGCACTCTTATGTTCATTGCAACATTATTTACAATAGTCAAGATATGGATACAACATAGGTATCCATCAACAGACAAATGAATAAAGAAGATGTGGTCCACATAGACAGTAGAATATTTCTCAACAACAAAAAAGAATGAAATCCTGCCATTTGCAACAATATAGATGGACCTAGAGGGCATTATGCTAAGTGATATAAGTCAGACAGAGAAAGACAAACATCACATGCTTTCACTTGTATGTGGAATCTAAAAATACAGAACAAAAACAGACTCATTGAAACAGAAGGGAGGGGTAGGAGAACGGACAAAAATGGTGAAGGGGAATATAGTCAATAATATTGTGATAAGTTTGCATGGTGACAGATAACTTCTAGAATTAAGGAGGCGATTACTTATAAGGTATAAAAATGTCAAGTCGCTGTATTCAAATCACCCGAAACTAACATAACTAATATAATATTGTATACCAACTCCACTTAAATAAAAAAGCTGTTTTGTTACTAAACAACATCATAATATTTATAACTGCACAAATAATATTACTCTCTTTGCTAATAATCTCTGTTTGTTTTTTTCCAAGCATGCCTCAGTTTTGCTTGAATTAATTCTACAATTTTATCCAGGACTTAATAACCTTCAGATTGTAAAGCAGCCAGGAAATTTGCCTATATATTAGAAATAAGAGATATATAAGGCTTCATATTGTCTATAAGCTAGTGTATTATTAAATAAGGTGACAACATGTATTATTAAATAAGGTGACAACATCTGGGCTGACCAAAGATTGAGATCAGCAATAGGAGGAGAAAATTCATGTTGACTTCATAAAGTTGCAAATCAAGGCTTCATAGTTAGCTTGTTCTTTCCTTAAAACAAATTCACTGCCTGGTATGATAGGATAATACAGAACACACTCTACATTCCTCTTGTCTAGCTCCCCACCCGCAAAAGTGTTATTATAATCCTAACCTTCCTTTAAAAAAAGGTCTTTCTTCCTTCAATATTCTTTTCCCCAATTCCTTCTTTGCATTTTTCTATAAATCCTAAACATTTGTCGGTTCGGGTACTATTCGATTTTTCCCAGCAGTTTGACTATGTCACTTCAGGATAAAGAAGCAAACATCTTTCAGCACTCTGATAGCATATCAAATTATTTTTAAAAAGCAAATTGAAAACTGGTAAAAGAAAAGAAATAGGAGTAACAGCAGTATTTCCAAGGCTCAAAAACTCTCAGTTTTAGGAATGCAGAAAGCTGATTTGACTGTATTAGTGCCCACCTGGATATTCTTGATAAATAATTCACAACTAATTTGCTTGTTTGAAAGATTAAAAATAAATTTGAAGGGCTATTTTCATTCAATCTGCCTGGTGTTGATCTAAGCAGTAAAGACAATAATGAAAAATCTCTTAAGAGATTACACTCCAAAGGAGGAATTTTGGGAGCCGGCATGAGGCCGGTTTTTGTCCAGTGCTGTGAAGGGTTTTTCGATGCTGAGCAAGAGTGTTGCAACTGTTCCCAATTTCCCTCTTGATGTGTGTGGTGTAAAATTGCTCTGTATTTTCAGCCAAAAGATGTGTGCATCTGCCTCTCAAAGATTAAACTGCGTCTGTTGACAAGAAATAGGCATCAGGGAAGCATATTTGTTGTTAAAGGGTGTGTTTTCTTTATAAGAGGTGTTAAGGGAATGTCAATAAATTAGCATTCTCCTGCTTTGTGTTAAGCTATAGAGTAAATTTTTGCTGTAGGACATTAATCTCAGGAGACAGGATGCCTTGATTGATAGAGGAAGGCATATGATCAAGAAAAAAATCATTCTCCTGGTTTCAGGAACCTACCTAGAATCATAATAGTCATAAAACAATATTTCATCCAAAACCATATACTGATTCTAAGCAATCACTAATCTCCTACTGTATATATGTTCCTCAAGGGGTATTTTATTTTTTTCTTTCCATTCCCAGCTAGGATTCCTATGTAATCTCTTCAAAGAAGGCAAATAACAAAAAAATTAACAGGACATTTCAATCAATAATTATTCTTATGTCAGGTGTGTTTTTAAAATTATTCAAATGTTATAAACTATTCAAATGTTATAAATTTGTCTTGACTTTTGGGTTCTCTTCTATTTCTTACTGTTTATCACCTTGATTTCTTTTCTCAGTATTTTAATTATAGGGGGAAAGGTAAATACTGGGAGAACTATCTTGAATGTCTTATTGATTTTTTAAACATAAGAATTGGAAAATAATTTGTTAATTACATATAAGTATTAATAAACAAAATTTAATATTTCAAGAAAATCATTATTAAAGGGGTCTCTAAAGTCCTTCCATGGGGTCTAAGGAACAAACAAAAAAAAGGGCAAGAGATGTCTCCATATAAAAATAGAGCCACTTTTGGACAAATACACTAAAATGCTATTTAAATACTTATATTTCAGAATTATGAAGGCAAGAAGAATATTTCTAAAATTTATTTATAACATACACAACTCAAATAATAGAGAATCAAGGATATACATTCTAAAGAGAATGTGATCAAAGTTTCAAATGTGAAGGATTTCTCAAATAATACCTTTTCTGTTTAATTTTGTCAAAAATTATATAGACATTATGTTTAAAAATGAGATATATATTTTAATTATCATTGTTAAAAACTAAGCATTGTTATTCTCAAAAGCTTTTTTAAAAAAAAGAATACCTAAAGACCTAAGAAATTAAATTATGTAATTAAGTTTGAGATCACAGGGTAGATAGGTAGAATACATTCTAGAACATTTTTTTTATTTTCGGGTGTGGGGGGGAATTATCCTTTTACTAGCATTAAGTATTTTTTCTTTGATCCCTTTAATGTTGTTCACCAAGGTATTCTATTTTTATGGTTTGAATATTGCTACGCCAGCTTCTTTGTGTTGATATTTATCAAAATATATATTATCTTATTCATTTTTATTTATTTTATCTATTCCTGGTAATTCAGGGAAGAGCAACTAGATGGATTTTTTAATCAACTCTGAGAGTCTTTATCTTTTAAAAGATAAGTTTGATGCTTTACATCCCTTATGATTCCTGACATATTATTTTATTTTTACTATTATACTTTTGCTTATGTTTCCTTGTTTTCTTTTCTTGTCTTTTCTTCAACTGGTCAAGATTTTGCTCCGCCTTTTCCCTCTACTCATTTGGAAATTATGTACTCTGCTTCTTCTTCCTTTTTTTTTTTACTTTTGACCCTTACAATTTTTAACATTCATACATATATTTATATTTTCTTAACAAAGTCCAAAGTTAATCAGTATCTCAAACACAATAATCTTAGTACACTTTACTTTCCCCCAACTCCATATAACTTTTACCTAAAATTTTAGATACATCTTGTTACTAAACATAAAAATATTATGTTGTTTTTGTTTGTAAGCAACATTTGTTTGATTTTCTATTATAGTTTCTGGATTATTTGCTCACTTTTGATTCTTGTACATCACTATTTCCTTCTCATTCTATGCATCGATATATTTATTTAGTTGAAAATAGACTTTCAAAGTTATTTCACTGATGGTTTTTATTTTAGAGGTAGATGTAGCTTTAAAATATCTTTCTAACTTATAGATTAACTGGTTGTAGAATCATAGTAGAGTTAATTTTCCTTTGGAAACCTTACAGATAGCCATCTATTTCTTTATGCATCTATTTTTACTGAGAACAATCTACAATTATTCTGATTTTTATTTTTGTTTTGAGGGATTTTTTCTTTATCTTAATATTCTGCATTACTGTAAGGTGTCTACATGTGACTTTTTAAAGCACATTTACTCCTTTTGATACATGGTGGGATTTATTAGTCTGAGGACTGTTATCTTTCTTTAATTTTGAGGAATTCCAGGCATTATCTATTATAGTATTGCATTGCATCTATGTTTCCTGTTCCTCCTTTCAGAGCTCCTTTTAGATGGTACCAAATCTACAATCTCAGCTGCTTACAGCTACAAGTTTCAGTTTGATTTTTTTTTTTTTGTCTTGCCATTTTTATAGTACCATCTTGGTTTCTAGACTATACATTTCCCCTTCACAATTCTGAGTGTGGCCATGTGCTCGTCAGTTTATAAAACGTATTTAACTATAATTTACGTGTGTGTTTGAACTTAGCATTGGTTCCATTTACTACCCTGATCTGGAAATCACCAGAACTTATTAAAAAGGAAAAAAACACACACACATAAAATGGATACATGCAAACAGAGTATGCTAAACTTATGTAACTACCTATTTAACCCCAATCAATATATCTCTCTGCCATAAAATAAGAAGACTAAATTTTAGCTGTTACTCTAACAGTTATTATTGAGTTACATGAGAGTAATTTCATAGGCCTCCATTATCTACTCCCAATTGAAGAAAAAGAGAGCTTCCTTCTAATTCTCCCCAAGCAAAAAGTTTCCATGACTCAAGCCCTATTTCCCTTGCAGTTCCTACGCCTTCTTATATTTGCCAAGAAAGAAAAAGAGCATTATCCTAGACCACTGGAATGGAACCATGTAGCTCTGCAGAAGACAAGCACAGAGCAAGAAATGGCCTTTGATACAGCAAAAAGTGAGAAATGGGAAAAGTACGGAAACCAGAGGAGAAAATACTTGCCATTTCATAAGTCATAGCCAGGAGAAAGACTTCTGAATTATTACCTTACGTTCACATCCTTCCAGGTAGGCTGGTAATAGCAGTAGCTGTTGCCATGACAACCTACAGATACTGTTAGAGTTCTCCAATCATGAGGCACTTATATTGTCAATAACAAAGCCTAAAGGAAAACTTTTAGTTTTTTACTTACTTTAAAATTTTTAACATTCTTCTGACATTGTCTCATGGGCATTGTGCTCCCAAATGATTTATATTTGTATTTGCCACAATTTCCTAAGGCAAGATTAAATAACTGAATAACTCCTAGATAGAAATAAAACTATTCAGATACAGAGAAATGGGGTGACTGGCCTGAATCCCAGAGGGGAGTCAGTGATGGACCTCAGAATGAGGCTCATAGCATGTAAAACTTTCTCATTCACCAACTCCTAGACAGCAGTTCCGCACGTTAGACTAATGTATCATTCTACCTAAATACATTTTTTAAAATGACGCCTGAAGTCAACAAAGCTAACCCCCTAAAATGGGATCTTTCTTAGCCGAAGAAAAATATCTGATTTGTTATCTGATCTTTTCTTCAGATTATTTTCCTAATGATAATTAAATCAAACTAATGTGCCAGACTACACTGAGTGAGGTACACATATAAAATCCTAGTAACATTCCAGAAAGAATCCTTGTTAGTATGGAGGAAAGTCATGAAATCAAATAGAAAACCCACGATCTTATTCTAATGTTTACCCAGAAGAAAACTTAAAGATCAGAGTTTAAATGACTTATCCAAGGTCACACAATTTGTGGGTAGAGCCAAGAATAGAAAACTTGATCTCCCAACTTCCAGAGCAGTGCTCCTTCTATTGTGTTACACTGAATATGACAATTTCCTCCCTTAACACAACTGACAGACAGAGCCTGATGGATTATTAGGTAGGTAGGAGTGAGTAATTTGCTGTGGTAGTCATCTTCTTCCTGTTATTGTCATATGTAAAACAGAAAGTCTAACTTTTGTTATGTTAAAAGTAGCATAGTATAAACGAAATTTTAGTTAACTTTCTATACATGCCTGGTTTCTTTATGGCATGCAATTTTACTATCTTAAGGTTTAGAACTAGTGAATCGAATATTGGAGCGAATTTGAATACTGGTTCTGATAAGGCAAAACAAAAATACATGATCACAGCTAAAATTACTACCTCTAAATGACCTTCTATAGTAGCAAAGCAGTGAATCTCATTTGGAAAATGCTCATTGGGCAGTAGAACCCCCAGCTTACAAGCGTTCAAGTCTTTGGTCGGACTCAGCTCCTAGTGACGTTTCCTTAAATTTTGTTTCTTGAAGACTATCAACGGGTCAGAGACACACTGCCCACCAAAGCCATTCATCATTGTGTTGCCACTGTTTTTTCCATTGCTCACTCTCAGTAAACATTTTAAAGAAACAGATTTAGCCTTTGCCTTCCACTGTGATCACCTGATGAGTCATGGCACTTTGAGAAAGGAAAGATGTCAAGAATGTTTAATCAGCAGTGATTTAAACAAGGGACATATTTGAGGAAATTAACAAAATCAGCATGCTCATTGCTCCAGGGTGATTTTTCTTGCTGGTAAGACTAAATGAAAATCAGAACCCAAAGCAGTGGAAGTCTTTCAGGTCCAATTCTTGCTGCCAAAGTTAAAAGACTGCCAGGATAGAAGGCTGAATCACGCCCTATGCCAGTCACAGCTGTGTTTTTCATCTTCATCATGAATTTCTTGATTCAAATGTTTAAAAAAATTTACTCATCTCCCAAAGCTTTATTCTTATCTCTTACCCTCCATCTCTCCCCTCTCTCCCATTCCCACTCCATTCCTAGGAAATGATTGAAAAGCGGTTAAAGGCATTTAGTATAACATCAGTTCAGAATGTCCTAATTTAGCCTGGTATAAACGTTTTGAGGTGAAGTACTCTGAAGGAGAGCTGAATCAATGAGTGATGATTCTTCTTAGTGAAGCCAAAGACAAGTAGGCCAGAAAAAGTACTTAAAACTAATAAGAAAGTGTACTGGGGGAAAATTATAAAGTTAAAGCATAGGCTTAAAAAAATCAATGGTAAAAGTGCAGGATGTGAGAGAACTGATTTAACAACCATTCATGGAAGGAAGACTGTGAGAGTTTATTGACCGAAAGTTTGGCATGAGCCAAAGCAGCAGTGTTGTGTACTTCTGCTGCATTATGAGCAGTGGGGAATCCAAGACTAGCGTGGCAAAGATTTCATTTCACCTTGCCATAACCATGTGATATCCGGGTCATCGTATACAGTTCAGATTTTCATGTAATTAATGTTTCTGCCTATATCCTCGGTCACTTTTATGTTACATTTAGTTTTCATAATGTGTGCTCATGTCCTTAACCCATCTACCAAGAACAAGCAGTACTAAATATTTATGGAAAAAAAACAATCAAGTAACATATGAAGAAAAATTTAGTGACAAAGAGCAGGCCTATGAAAAATCCAATTGCAAAGTGCAGATGGACAACTGCCTCACAATCAAACGCCTTCTTCAAGTAATATTGAGTAAGATTCTGATATAAAACATAAAACTGAAAACAACAAATGAACGAGACAAACAGACTTACGGAAAAGGACAACAGTTTAGTTGTTACCAGAGAGAAGTTGAGGCGGAGGGAGGTAATAAGGGTAAAGGGGGTCAAATATATGGTGATAGACGGAAATTTAACTTTAGGTGGTGAACACATAACGCAATATACATACGATACATTATTGAATTGTACACTTTAAACCTATATGATTTATTAGCAAAAGTCATCCCAAAAATTTACTTTAAAGAGATTTGTAAAAGAATGATTTATAGATACAGAGAATATTTTGATGGTTGCCAGATGGGAGAGGGGTTGTAGGTTTGTGGGGGTGGGTGAAAAAAGGGAAGGGATTAAGAAGTACAAATTAATAGTTACAAAATAGTCGTGGGGATGTAAAGTACAGCATAAGGAATATAGTCAATAATATTGTAATAGCTATGTATGTCGTCAGATGGGCACTAGTTTTATCGGGGTGATCACTTCATAAGTTATATAAATGTCTAATTATTATGTTGTACACCTGAAACTAATATAACATTGGATGCCAACTGTAACTGAAAAATTTTTTAAATTGTTAAAAAAAAAGATTCTGATGGAAATGAAGCTAATCTTTAGTGTCCTGGTTGGGCCTTCAAATATGACTTCAGATGTCATGGATGCAAAATATGCAATATTCATCTCTCCACTATGTTGGAAAGGAAATGGGAATATCAAAGAAGTATATCATAGATGCAGAACTTACTGACTAGAAAGCTGATCTCTTTCATCATGTGTGAGGAATTCTAACTATTTATGTATCATGTTAAATAATTTGTTATGTCTAAATGTTTGTCAAAACTACTACACTTGTTCTAGTAAAGGATGCTAAGTTTGATTACTTATTTCTAGACCTGAACGTTCTAGCTCGGGAGAGAGGATAAAATACGCCATGACTGTGGTTGGGTTATTTGCTTCGTGTGTGCCTGTTGCTTGCTTCTTATAATTCAGGTCCTTCAGGAAGAAAACTGAGGACAAATTAAGGTGACTCAGCAGCATTGGGGAAGTAATTCAAGGTTATACAACCATCTTTTGAGCAGGTTTTAGAAGGACAAGCAGGCTTGGTCACTACCAGTAGCAGTAAAGAAAATTCCTACCGACAATAGCAAACAAAGGAACAGTACAGGAGCATTTGCCATAGTTATCCCTCCAGGGTTCAGCACAGAAGGAGCAGGCAAAATCACCGGTCTCCCAGTCTTTCCCTGAAAGAGTCATCTGCATACTTTGAAAGTTGCTGCCTGAGGGTCAGGCTTCTGTGCTAATTTAGCACACATCTAGAAGCTCCCTGCATCCTTCTTGGAGACCTGGAAACGTGGGAGAACCTGAAGGGCATTATGCTAAATGAAATAAGCCAGACAGAAGAAAGAAAATACTGCATAGTATCACTTATGTGGAATCTAAAAAGAAAAAGTCAAACTCATAGATACAGAAGAAAAGTGCTTACCAGGGGCTAGGGATGGGAGGTGGGGAATAGGAAGAGGTTAATAAAAGTAAGAAATTAAGTTGTAAGATGAATAAAGTCTGAGGATCTAATGTGTAACATGGTGACTACAGTTGATAACATGGTGACTACAGCTGATAACATTGTTACTGCACAACTTAAATTTGCTAATAGAAAAAAATTTAAATGTTCTCACCAAAAAAAGGGGGGTGTAAATATGTGAGGTGGTGTGTTTGTTACTTAACTCAGTGTGGGCAATCTTTTCCCAATGTATAGGTATATCAAATTATCACATGATCTCAATAAAGCAAAAAAAAAAAAAGGATGGTATCTATATCTAGAACCAGTGATAGAAATAAGCTCAGTTCACAGCTTTCTATAGAGTTAACTTCTACCACAGTTAACATGATTAGATCACAAGGAAACAAAATTTATTGGCTCTCTTCTATTAAAACTAACCTTTTCCAAGGTGACTGTTCAAATTTGGAAGGGGAGAAGTTGCTTGCAACTGCATCATTCTAAATGATACGCCATGTAACACAGTTAACGGGGGGAAGAGGGAAGTTTGTTTACACAGAGGCCAAAGAGACAAGAGAGAGTGTAACATTTGGAGAATTTCAAATAGTTCAGATTTGGGGTGACGAGAAAGTAAATGGCAATGATGAAGCTGCACAGGAAGAGGGTCAGCCATGAAAAGCTTGTTGGCCTTGCTAAGGAAAATGGATTTTTATCCTGAGGGTTTTGAAGACCATCTATGTGTTTTAATCAGGTGGCCATCTTAAATTAGCTTTACAATTTAGAAAAACTACTTTTTACTACAATGTGGAGAATGGGGTAGTACTGGGCCAGCAGCATCACAGTAAGGAGACCAGGAGAAATCAGAAAGCCATTCCAGTGATTCAGCAAAGCTTCGGTGGACATTGACCAAGTACCAGTGATGACACCAGTGAAGATAATCGAGATATTTAGAAGGTAAGAACTCATAGAAATTAGAGTCTAGTTTGATTATGAGATGAGGGAGAGACAGAATTAAGGATGACTCCCTGGTGTCTATCTTGAGCAATGATGGAGGTGCCTTCACAGAAAGAAGAATATAGGAAGGGAGGGCAAATTTGGGGAGGGGAAGACAAAGATATGTTTAGGATATGCTGAATTTGAAGTGCGTGTGGACCTGTAAGTGGAGATGTCTCGTAATAATACCTGACAATATGTACCTGGAAGTCTGAAGAGAGAATGTGCTGGAGCACCAGATACAAAAGTTATCAGTAGATGTGAATGTTAGTTGGAGCCACTGACGCAGGTGAAATCATACAGGAAGCATCTATAGGATGAAAAGAGAAGAAATTAAGGGGCTAGATATCTGAGGAACATCAACTTCTAAAATGTCAGAAAACGGTTCAGATTTGGGGTGACGAGAAAGTAAATGGCAATGATGGAATTTGACATGGTACGGCTTGAGAAAGGAAAAGAACTAGCTGAGTACTGGATCACAGAAACCAAGGACAGTATTTTAAGAAGGAAATGGAAACTGATGACAGACCATTCTGAGAGGTCAAGTAAATAAAGGCTAAAAGGAGTACACTGAATTTAGCAACCACTAAAATACAGCCAACCTGGCCCTCAAGTTTCATTCAATTTACATGGAATTGACAGAGAACTGACACAACAAATACATGGAAAAACATAATAGAAGCATCAGAACATGTCAATTATGCCATGAGCATGTATACACAGGAGTTAAAATGGTCTGTGTTATATTCTGTATAATTATAGAAAGACTAAAAATAGAATTGAAACAAGGTTTTTTAAGAGGGAAATATTTGGCTTGGTAGAAGGTCCTCTCACAGATAAAATGGAGAGATGGAAAATTGATTTCACTTCTATAAAGTTTTGTGGTATTGCTCTGAATTCCCATACTTCATGTGTTTAAGGTAAGTTTCAAAATTGTCTCTATTTTATAGTAGTCGTATATCATATTTGTGACACTTTGGACTCATTGACATAGAATATGTGAGAGTTTTCTCCCTATAGTCACTGTAGGGTTCATTTTGTATATTGTATTCAGGCTTAAGGTTCTTCCCCCTACACATACAAGGGAAGAATAAGGATATAATATAGACTGAGCTGGAGGTCTTAGTTCCATCATACTTTTGTAGGGTAGGCTTTATTCTTCCCATTTACTGGTAAGGAAGTTGAACCTTAGAGAAGTTAAATTACTTGCCTAAGGTCACAATGAAGCCTAACTCCTTCTAACATAGGTTACTATGCTGCCTCATCCTTCATATTTGAAAAATTGTTACTAATATGTTGGCAACACTCCCATCCTTTCTTCCTAATAGGTTTCTGATAGTATTTCTTCATTTAAATACTGTCCTATATGCCTAGATTAAAAATCTTTACATGTAAATACTTCTCTGAAAGAAAATGAACTTCAGAGTTATTTACCTCATGACACTTGAAGCAATTAGGATTTTTATTGTTGCTACCCCTCCCCTCATTGTGGTTACTATAACACTGTCAGTTTACTCGGGACACCAATAAAACATTAAGAAAAGACCTTACCAGGAGGTGGCTCCATAGTGTAGTGGTTGGTTGGCACCTCTGCTTTACATGCAGAAGGTCCTGGGGGTTCCCCGTCCCAGGTGGAGCCACAGACCATACCCCGGGTGCACCACTCCGGGTGTGTGGGAGGAGATGCCCCGCCTTCAGAGATCCAGTTCTTGGGGAGAAACAGCAACATCCATGGGTCAGGGGTGGAAGTGGGTGGCGGGAGTAGTGGGGGGAATTAAAGAGGGGGAACAAAAAAAGAACAAAGAGAAAGATAATAAAAAAGCTTTAAAAAAAAAAAAGAAAAAAGAAAAGAAAAGACCTTACCAGGTGGCTTAAAAATAAAAAATGATAACCTTAGTCTACCTTTCTTAGTCAAGAAAAAGTACAATCTATGTGCTATAATTTCGGTGGCCTAAGAAAGCACATTTATTTCTCAAATATCACCCCCACCCACATATATATTTGCTGATGTTTAAACATGTTTTTAATGTTTAAAATTCTAGTAGCAGGAAGGCAAGGCTCATTTCACAAAAACTATATGAAAAACGGAAACTTAGTGACTACAATAATGAATTAATATAAATTGCTGTTCTAATTTGATCTAGATGGTATCAAATAGATAGAGAACAGAAGTCACTTTATGACCGAGGTGATAGGAATTAGAAGATGCCACAAAAGGGGAAAAATGAGAGGCTGAGAGGATCGAAATTTACAACTTCATATCTTTGCTTAAAAGCATCTCTTAGTAAGTTCATATGCCTATAATTTCTCCTCCCCACATTTTGTAAAAAGTGAAGGCAATGTGTTTTTCTTTAGTTATGAAGTATAGATACTGTTTTCTTTAGAACCTTGTCTCTTGTTTTCAGCTCTAGATTTGTTATACAGTTTCTTGCTTGTTGACATCTGCTTCAGCATTTCCTCCTTATTGATGGTGTTAAATGATAAACACCTTGAGGCCAGAGTCCAATGACCTTTTACCACTGCAGAATACTATTAGTACATGTCTGCCGGATGTATAATAAATATCACTTGATTTGTTATGTCAAAATTTGGAGTATTTGTCCTTTGATTACCTCTCATAGATGCTTCAAAGGTTAGTGAAGTAATGTTACCCTTGTAGGCTCCTGTGAATAAGGGCACTATCTAAAACTAAGGAAAAGAGAATCAAACGAAAGAACGAAGAGGTCGAAGAAGAGTCCAGATGGTTGAGCCAAGTGCTGTTGTGGTCCAAATTGCTTCTAAGTCAGTGATTTAAAAAAGTCAATCTCTTGAACTGACAAAGGTATGAACTTTCTCTATTTAAAGATTTTTCTATTTCTAGAGTCTTTGATGCTCAAATTTTGTGTATTTCCATCTGAAAAGTGAACACTTTTGTTTATCCTGACCTTCCTTTTCCTAGTGATTAATTGAAAAAATTTCATTTGAAATACCCCTGAATGAAAGTCATTGGAATATTGCAAGGAAAAAAATTTGATCAGAACTTATTAAAACAGCTTTTATATTTTTTAAAGCCTAAAGACACCTTGATAGAACATTTTTAGATTTCTGACAAAGTACTGGAGCTATCTTCAGTTGTCTTGGTCAGGCGAACTCAACTACTAAGTTTGATAAGCCATAGGAAGGTAGAGATTTATTTAAAAGAGTGATAAAACAGGATGCTATCTTGTTAGGGATTTCCTTGATGCTCTAACTTCGTTCAAGCACATATTTTGATAATGACCTCAAATAGGGCCATCAAGGGAAATTGATGCAGAATACATAGAATATAATGAAGACCACATAGTGACCCTGTTTCAAAGCCAGCTCCCTCTATTTCCATTCTCCTCCACCCTTTCACTCTTCCCACTTTTCCTTTCTTATATCTTCCCTCAAGGTGGTACAGGAGATTGGTATTGAAAGTGGTCAGGAGGAATACTTGATGGAGAATGAGATGGGGGAGCAATTTAAGGTTGTTTGAGTGAGATATGAGAGAAAGACTTCAAAACTTGAAGGATTTCAACTGAATCCAATGTTGTATGGTACATTCAAGAGGAAGGGGGCTTTCAAACATTTTTTTCAGTGGTCACTTTATTGTCAATATGACCTAGTTTAAGTTAGTCAAATATTGAATGAGGGTGGAAAATTTTCTCCTTGTGCATTCAGATTAAATATAATACCTGATACTTTTTATGTTTTTAGCCGTATTTTTAAATTAGAAAAACAACTTGTTAAATATTTCATTAAGCCTGATTATAACTTAACCTGTAAAACATCTAAGTTAAGAAAATAATCAGAGATCACAAACTTTAATAAAATCCCAGTTAACCTCACTGAATTTAAAGGTTTCTGTAGTAGGTACAATCTTTGTCACAGAGGAGGGTGAAATGAAATAATGAATCTTAAACATGGGCCTGCAGCTCGTAGGAATAACTGACTTGACACAAGAAGTATAACATACAAAGGCTGACAAGAATTCTCAGTCAAGAATCAGGATGAAAATAAAAGAGATGAGAGAGAAGATAAAATACAAAAGGTCATTTGGGCCATCTAAAGAATAAAGTTTTTTTTTTTGAGGAAAACATTCTATTAAGACACTGACTGCAAAATAAATTCATGAATTGAACAGCTGTGCTTTACTTCTAAAAGATTCCATGGAGAACTTATCAGTATGCATCACATCTAAAAGCCTGAAGTTTAATTACACAAAATTATTGAAAGCTTGAGTTTCTCTTCTTTCAATGAGAAAGTAAAATAATTGCTTAATTGGGTAACTTCAGGGTCTTACACAAACTCTGTTGGAAACATTTTTTCTTTTATAGTCTTGGACTCTGCTTATAGCAATCTCTACCTTCAAGGAGAGAAAAATGCATGGTGGGAAAAATACGCTAGAGTACAAAAGTAGCCTACAACCCCACCTCCGCTCCACCCCATAGTTTTCTTCCATGTTGCTAAAGCCTCAATCAGGCCAGAAACCAACGGGGGATCTGAAAGGTAGACGAAGTTCATTTTTCATTCCTTTCCCCAGTAAGGGCAGAGCCTAAAATATCAAGATCATGACATTAAATATTCACAATTCAGTCAGAATCAAAATCTATGAATGAGAAAGCTCCATGTTTCAAAAAGCTGACGAATCCAGCAGATCAAGATTAGTAGATCTTTCTTGGGTCTTGACCCCACAGAACCATTTGTGGCTCTTGTCTCCTTCCCCATCTCTATGTTTTAAATACTAATCATCTTAACCTTTAACAGTCCTTCAGAAATACTGACAACTCTTGCCTACTACTCCAGAACACTTCCAGATCTTCTTATACAGCCTGACCTTATAAAATCTTCATAGATGTGGCTTTCTCTTCCCCTCAACCTCTGAACACTCAGGATAGGGAGACTGGAACCGTCCGTTTGGTTTAAATGCATGCTCTGATGACCCTGGAGGGATTTTAAATCATTTGTTTTTTTAAAGACGAAGTCATTTATTTATATTTTAAATTTCTTTTCTAAACTAGACTTCTTAGTTATTAAAATAACCATGATTTGATACTCTTGTGCCCAGTGATTACCAGCATAATTAGCGATTGGAAGTTGAAGTGTGACAACACTCTCATGAAAACAAGGTCAGTGTAAAAAGGCCAGTATAGCCAAGGGCACTATTCATTACACAATGTTCCCACTCTAATGCAAATACTATTAAAAGGGAAAAACCATCAGATATTAGCATAGCACAGTCTAGTTACCAAGAGGTATTACTGCAACAGTTTCTGTTTAGAAGATAGCACTGGAGAGATCTAAGGAAATGTCCCGAAACTCTTTGTCAGGTAAGAATATCCAACTGTCTAGTGTGGTTTAATAGTAAATTTACAAATTTATCCACAAGTCTTTCCCTTGAAAACATAAAAAAAATCCTTATATTTATGTAATAAATATGTTGGTTTGTGGTTGGACACTATAATTTTTTATCCTGGAGATTTAGATTATTAATGAAAGTAATATAAATGCACATGACTAATTTTCCAAAAGCTGCTTTTAAAATCCAGTGAATTTATTCTTAAATAACACAACTTCTGACCTGTTTAGTATTCAAAACCGAAAACTGAAATTCTGCCACCCTCTTTGCAGTCTATTGATTTGAGAACTACAGCTGCTGAAATTAAACTTTATTGTTAGCATAGAGCTTTCAGCTGAGGAAGCAATTTCAGATTGGTTTCTTTTCTAGCCCAGCTTAATATTAAGTAAATATGTGTCTCTGTATGTGTCTCTAGAAGATTATTACCTTAAGTGGTGCCTGCAACTTTGCAGGTGCAGCTCTGAGAAACTAAAATCTATTTGGAGATAAATCTTACTACCCTATTATTAAACATCAGTTTTAAAACTGAATTCACAGTTATCCTCAGAGCTCTAAGAGTGATTTCAACTTAGACCTTTCTTCACTTAACATGCTTTTTAATTTAGTGCTCTAGCATATGTGCGTACAGCAATGAAATGCCACAGTCCCTGTCCTGGAGGAGTACTCTGTTTAGAGAGAAGAGAGAAACAGATATTATCGTGTCACATGGCAATAAATAGAGATTTGCACAGTATATGATGGGAAAGTCTTCTCATTCGTGTAGGCGGTAGTTTTAGGGACTGGGGAAGGCTCCCTAGAGGAAACCAAGTTTAGATTGATGAGAAGGGTGTCTTTGACTTATTTCTCTGAAATAGCAAGTTCAATATCCTGGTTCAGGAAATAGCTCCTATTCTCTAAAAATAATAAAATAATGTGACCCCTGCTGGCATAAATACTAACTGAAGTAGAGGAAATAATAACCTATCATTTTATAGACATCTTGAAAGACAAGGGGAAAATGATGAATAGAAGAATAATATGAAGAGCTGTGAATTCTGTAACAAGATCAGTGAGGACATCACCTACTTTGATCTCAAATCTATAGGCAGTGAAATTTTGGGAACTAGAGAAAAGAAACACAATGCCTTTTCATTAATGCCCTATCTTTTAAAGAATATTGTGCCTTTCAAAGTCATGCCTTGAGATGCGATGAACAAAACACAGTCACAGAAATCAATAAAATTTGACTGAGTTTGATACTGTGGCAATTTAAACTTACATCAGAATTCTATCAGACTTTCTTCTTAATAGAGAAAGCTGTGGATACATGTTTAAGCAAAGATAAATTTTTACCCCCAATAAAATTTCATGCCAATTTACCTGCTGTGATACATTTCTGTGTCATAAAAAGATGAGGCTGAGAGTTTTGAGTGAAACTATTTGTAAAAACCACTTTTATCAATTGACTGTAAAAAATAAGGAGAGTACAAGCTGTACTCTGTATCTATATAACACAACTGTGAGTGATATTCTGTCACTCTGCCACATGATTTGAACAAAGGAAAAAAAAAGGCATCTGCATAGTTCAGTTCAAATGGATTTGGGGGCTGTGGTTTGGTTCCAGGGCACAACACTCAAAAATGAAAAATAAAAAAGGAAAATCACTATGCTATGTTGCCCTTAAGCCAAAGAGACAAAAGCTGTAAATGGAGACAAAGCCCAGGGACAATTTTATCTCCTAAAAAGAAATGTGCATGGGCCAAGCTGTATACATGTCCTTAACATTCGGCGTAACCATCACCATCACCACCACCACCACACCAACTAACATTTACTCAGCATTTACTATGTACCAGGCACTATTTTAGGTAATATGCCTTTATTATTTTACATGTCTGCAACAACCCCATGAAGGCTGTATTTCCGTACTTCATAGAATCTAAGACATCACTGACAGTGTGAGATATGCCATTGCTTTATATATGTACTGTTAAGAAAGTAAAAACAAACTATGATTTGCTTTCCGTTTCGGCCACATTTAGATTGTAAAATGTGAAACAATGTGCATTTGGGAATCAATGAAATTCAATATTCTGGCCCTTCTTTTGCGGAGGACCAAACTAAAGCCAGAGGGATTAAGGTAACTTTCCCAAGGCCATGTTCAGGCAAGAAAAGAAAGAGGAGGAGCCAGGGTATGAATCTGAAAATCAGGTGCCCGGACCAGGACATGAAAGACCAATAATAGTGCTCTGTGCCTCAGCCTCCTTATCTTTTGAAGAAGAATTTTTAGTTTTGAACTGGAAAATTTTCTAAGGTACCTTTCAATTCTCACATCTCAGGTTCTTTATCTTCACAAACAGGCAGGGGTTTGGAATTTAATGAGAAAAAAAACATGCTCATGCACAGCATAATGTCTTGACCGTGGAAGTGAGAGTGGGCTCTGGGAATAAAATCAGACTTAGGGGCCGCATAAGATCGTGGAAGCTTTCTGGCTTTTGAGCCAGAAAGACGTGATTTTTAGTACCAATGCCCATTCTCCTTTAGCTTTGTGACACTAGGAGAGATTCTTAACCCCTTTGAACTGAAATTTCTTTATAAAATCAGAATATGCCTGCTTCAAAGGGCTGTTGTGAAGATGAACTATTATAGTGAAAGTAAATCCCTTGACATGGAACCTTTGCTCCATTAAGGCTGGTTCCCCATACTCTTCAAAAATGTGTCTAAAATAAATGTATAGCCTAGGCTCTGGCACTGGATATTCTGGGGCTATATGTAGTCTCTTCTTACAAACGTCATGTGACAATGGTACTGGAAAGTTGAAAAAGATGTGGGAAATTGTGCCATGTATTACTAAAAGATATTTTCTTTTATTTTTTTCTTTTCTTTTTTTAATTAAGTTTATTGGGGTAACATTAGTTAATACAATTATATTATTTTCAGGTGTACATTATAATTTGACATCTGTATAGTCTATTGTGTGTTTACCACCCAAAGTCCAGTTTCCTTCAGCTACCATATATTTGATCCCCTTTACCCACTTCACCCTCCCCCTACCCACTATATTTGAACCTCTTTATCACGTCTATCTCCTCCGTCTTCCTACACCTCCTAACCTCTGGTAACCACTAGTCTATAGTCCATGAGATAGACATTGTAGAATGTAGTAGTTGTAGACATTTGCTATGCCCCACCCACAGTACCATCTCGCCTTCTTCTGGTGACAGAACCATAGGACTCACTCTCTTTTCCATCCTCTATCTATTCACCTTGAATATAGTTAACTGAACACCTAACTTCATGGAGGAGCATGGACTCAGGCTTGGAAAATCAAATATCTCATCCGATCTGATGAGATATGATCCGGAAAGTTTTGCTTTGCAAGTGTTGAGAGGAAGCATGTGCTCTTTTACACTAGACTTGATTTGAAACTTGAAGTTGCTAAAAGCCATCTTGCTAGCATGGGAGTGTAAGAAATAACACAATGTGGTTGAGAACACAGAGTTGAGAGACGGAGAAACACAGTGCCCTCATGGCATCACTTTAGTCCCTGGATCCAGCCACACTGAAGCCGTGTATGATCCTGTCTTTAGTTCAGGCTGCTACAACAAAGCACAGACTGAGTGGTTTATAAACAACAGAAATTTATTTCTCATAGTTCCGGAGGCTAAAAGTCAGGCCAGAGTGCCAACATGGTCAGGTTCTGGAAAGGACCCTCTTCTGCACTACAGACTTCTCATTGTGTTCTCACATGATGAAAAGTGGGTGAGAGCACTCTGCGATCTCTTGTATAAGGCACTTATCCCAGCATGAGGGCTCTACACTCATGACCTCCCAAAGGCCCCACTTCCTAATACCATCACACTGAGGGTTAGGATTTCGACATATGAATTTTGGGGGGACACAAACATTTAGTCCATTATAACCCCTGTGAACTAATAAGTTCCATTCTTTTTTGTGAACTAATTAGTACTTTTCTTGCTTAACCTATTTGAGTTAGGTTCTGTTATTTGCGAACCAAAAATATCAATGACTCTAAATAAGATCATGTTATTAGATTGCTTGAGGGAATTTGCCTATTGGGGAAAGAAACTACTACTAATTTTCTCAGCAAATTCTCTTCCTACGACTGGACAGAACCAAGACTACCCCTATCATTTTGCAAGCTACCTCATTTGCAAACATCAGTGACAGGAAGTCAGGCTTAGAAGAAAACAGGTACAAGATCTCTCCTAGTGCCAATATGTGAACAACTTCTACCTACGTTGCTCTGAAAGTTGCCGGTTTTGTTTGTTTTTCTAGACACAGTCATTTAATAATCTAAAGCCATATTCAAGAGATTGCTTTCAGATATTTTTTCCTCTAAACCTTTTAATGAAATTGAGAAAAATCCAACTCATAAAATGAATTGGTATCAGTGACATTTTCTCTCATCTTTGTTAAAGAGCTGATGAAGGGGTAGATGCAAATGCGAAAGAGGCTGCAGGAGAGGGAAGAGAGGCCAGGGGCCTGTACCAGCTAAATACAAATCAGAAAAAGAACCTCAGGGTAAGAAAAGTTGTTTGTACAGAACAGTTTACATAGGCTTGGAGTTAATCCTTTCAACTCAGAATTTTTTTATTAAGTACTGTTCTAAATCCTATATGCAATTGATATAAAATCCAAATGCATATCCAATCCACACTCCTTAGCCTGGCATTTAAGGGTCTCCGTCATCTGACTACAGACTACTTCCCTAGCCTCACTCCTCTCTCCTTCCCCATCCTAACCAACTATCTTAGCCAGACACATCCACTCCCGTCTCTTGAACACATCCAGTGTCTGTCCATCTAAAGAAACCTCTTAAAATCTTTCACCTTTCACCTTTTGCAATCATGAGGCAATCTTTAGACTAGGTTTTACAGAGATAAAATTAATTTTGTCTTATATCCTTAGCCAAAGGGGTTTTTCCTTCTTCTCAACACTTAGAACATCCATCTCTCTTTCAACCTGTACTTATAGATTGCCTTGCACTACCATTTAATGCATTTCATTTTCCCAACTAGATTGTTTACTTCTGAGGTCAATTATGATTGTATTATGTTTCATAATAAACTCAGTAGTACATGGCATAGTGATTTTTAGAGTAAATGTCTAAAAATAATTCACAGATTGAAGATTGAGGCTGAATAAAATGCTTCCCTGTATATGTTTTTGCTCACTATTTCTCTTGAGAATGGAGTTAGTAACTGGGTGTCAGAACTGAAAGAGGCAGAAATGTAAATGTTTGGGGAAAAACGACACATGGATAAATGTTAAATGGGAGGGGATGAAGGGAGAGACCAGATCAATAGAACTGAAATGATACATATATGATGGCAGACACCGTGTCTGTATAGAAGCTTCCAAGATTCCACAAACTCTACCTTCACAAACCTCCACTGCAGTAAGAGTGACCCCAATGTATACATGTAGGAAACTGTCTCATCTAAGTTCCCTCTTAATGATACTAAAGCATCTCCTTGCAGTTGGAAAGTGATAAGTTCTGAGAGAATAATTGTTCAACATAAACATGAAAAAGTCTGAGACCAGTGTTAGGGATACCAAACCTAAAATTTCAGGCACAAACACTGCATAGAGGGTAGAAAGAATTGGGCTTGGGACATGGCTGTGTGACTGCGGTAGTTTACTTAACACTCTGGAGATTTGGTTCCCTCATCTATAAAATGGCAGTAAGATTACTGACAGAGACCGCTAGCAGCCTTGCTAATATACATTTCCCCCCTCTTCCTTACTAATAGAAACTCTGTATTATTGGAGGCAAATGTGATCAGCTAATAGTATATTTCTGATCCTACCCTGCAAATAGGGATGAGATCACAGTTCAGAAATCACTGAACAGGAATTTTTGAAATCTCTTTAAAGAAAATTTGCTCAGCTAGGAGGTGGGTCCTTCTGCATTTCAGCTTCCTTTTTTCCTCCTCCCACCTGGAACATGGATGTGATGGTGAAAGCTATAGAGGCCATTTTGTAATCATGAGGCAATCTTTAGACTAGAAACCATTCACTAAGTCTGATGAACAGATTGAGGAAAGAAGCCTGGCCATGGAGCTAGACCAGGACTATCTTTGGAGTTTTTTAATGTAAGAGAAAAATAAACCCTGTCCTTATTTCAGTTGCTATTTTTCCTGTCTCTTTTACCAGTGACCAAATGCAATTCCTACTTCACAGAATTGTTACATAAATTAAGTAGAACAATATATAGAGAGTTCGTATATGTGCTATTTTAATTAATGTTCGGCACGTCTTTTTGGTTAAAGTATTGTCATTTTGCCTACATGTGAGGTTAACAGATATTTTAAAATATCATTACATATATATATATATATAT
>NW_006443138.1:5375787-5390861 GCF_000325575.1 Pteropus alecto | reverse complement strand
TGTACATTTTTTCCTTTTACTTTCCACACATAGAAAGTCTTTGCCTGACTCAGTCTACCCAACACACATTCATTCTTCTAGCTCATCTGATTTCCTCAGTCTACAGTACCCACTCTCCGTCATGCTGCTCACAGATGCTTTCATACTTGACCTCCCCTATCAATTAGCTACACTAAACTATCCAGCACTGAATGATTTCCTTATCTTGCCTTTTAATTGTTTAGTATGTGGAATTCTTATCCTCGGCATTAAACTCACTTCCTAGAGAGAAGAGACCACATTCTGTAAGGAATATCCAAATGAGATCGATGTACATGAGACACACAAGGGTATCATTTTTGTTGCTTTAGACTCAGCCCAACTCAGGGGTGCTTCTCTCATGCCCCAGTCTTTAATTATGTCTAGCAAAGAACAGGACACAGAGAATATGACTAATAAATATATGTTTAATAAAATTGAAAACCCTTTGCCTTATTTAGGTCATGATGCCAGAATGAAAAAACATTCAAATGATATTTAATCAAGGATTTTTATCTGAAAATTCAAAGTGCTTGCTCAATGAACTTAATGTACTGGGACAAACAAGTGCAATTGAAAGGAACACATAGCTAGCCAGAGACAAAATGAAAAAATACCAGGCTGGTCAAGAACCATTTCCAAGTTCTCTGTTTCCTTCACTGACCAAAGAATTTATTCAATCCAATCAAAGAAGTACTTCGTTTGAATGCCATTGAGTTTCTTTCCACAAGGGGAGAGGCGAAGGCTGAGCTTGCCACCATAAAAGAAGTTTACACATGCATATTTTAGATTTTCTCTTAGAAGGTCTATTTTTCCTGTCAGAATTATCTTTTACGCCATTCTCTTGTTTAGAGCAGGTATTTTCATGCTAAGCCAGAGATTAAGTATAACATTTAATTTAATTTTCAGTTTTCCGTTTCCTTTACAGCTTTGAAACAAAAATTACTTTTATTTAAGTATGAATTGAGAGTCAAAACAAAATGTGGTGGCAGAGTTTGAAATTCAAATGTATTTTTAAAAGTTTCAAAAGGTAAGAAATTATTTTCCATGTCTGAAAATTAAAACGAGTTGCCAGCAAACTAAAATGTAACTAGTAATAATTTAATGAATATTTTTAAAGGGGTCTTGCAATGGTCTCTTAATAAAAGGTGGAGCATGCAGAGAAATTTTTATTTTTGTTATACAATGAATGTGTGCTTATTAGGGGAAATTATAAAATGTAGATGAAGAAAAAGAAAAAAAGATGAAATATTTTTATATCATCCAAGAGCTCAATACCCTAGAAGAGAAGAGCAACTGTTGACATCTGGAGGTATACCCATTAAAAATATGTGTATTATGAACTTGAAGATGAGTTAAATCCTTCCTGTTTTCCCATAATGGAGGATGAGGCCAGCTGCAACCTCTGGGGCCAGACTTCCTCCTGCAGCCTTGCTGGAAAGAACCAGTATAGCACCTACACAATGTCACTCTCTCCTCACCCACAGTTTATATAAAAGTACGAGGAAAGGCAAGAGGATCCTTCTTCCTCTCTTACATGGAGAGGAGGAGGTTATTTTCTCCTTTCTAAACCCCAGTGAGGGGAACTCCAAAAGAAGCATCCCTAAATATTAGAGGTGCCTGTAAAGCAGGGCACCAGCATCTTATTCTCCAGCTGGATGCAGGTCCAGGACAGACCCTTGTACATGTATCCTATATAAGAAGAGAACATAGTGAGGAAGTTATTGGGAAGGCGTTTGGAGCTCTGAGAATCTAGGAATATGGTGGTATGATTTTAGCAATTCTTTCCATCTATGGGGGAAAGAAAGTTTGCTTCCCATATGTCCATTGAGGTTTGGAGGTACATTTGATTTGGAAAGTTCTGAAAGTAGGAGATGGCCTACTTTGGAAGGCCATATCATCTGGGCTTGGGTGTAAGATACTTGGAAAGAAGAGTGGTCCAACTTCTAACCATTCCTATTTTCTAGGTGCTTTGTAGAGCACAAATGATTCTGGTAATTTTCTTGGCTCCACATAGAAGAGCATGATCATTATGAGACAGGAGCCTTGAGGGAGACTTGAAGGTCAAGAAATGAGGTGTTCGACTGTGAAGGGCATTAGGAATACATACAGCAGAGACCAAAAGAGACACTTGTACTTGCTAGAGGAGGCTCTTGACAATGAAAAGTGTCCAGGTGAAGCTAACAACCACCATATGAAAATCACACTCACAGCCCATGAGGAGCTGTCCACATCCATAAAAGGTCCCCAATATCAGGTTAAACCAGACTGAGCCAGAGCAAAGACAGGGTCTGGTTCACATTTAGATGAGGAAGACTCTTCCCATTCCTTCCTCTGTATCACCAACACTGGAGGAATTAGTGCCTGGGAGAAGAAGGGGAAAGAGATGTCTTAGAATCTAACCATTCTTCCATGCTCTCCAATCTCATTCTAAGCAACCAGGGAGAAGGGAAGAGACCAAGGTTTCAATGAAGAATTAAGGATTACATCTTAAATACAAAGATAAAATTTTTCTAGAAATTGAAAGTGACCAAAAAGTATGGAATCTAGCCAAGACTTCACTGAAGGAGCAACCATACACACATTTAGCCCCAATAAGTTGCAAATTCTCAATAAGCTTGATTTTTGTATATGTGCAGGCACATGTGTGTGTATTTTGGTAATATGTAAGACTAGGTAATTCATGCCAACTGTCTCATTGAAAACAACTAAAAATTCTGGGTGAGATTTTTATAAACCTTAAGATAATGACAAAGATATAATTATTAGATTAAAATTTAAGTACAAGAAACAACTCAGAATGGTAAATCACGGTCAAAGTTTCCTTTCATCTTGAGGACATTTTCTTAAACAGAAGAAAATGAGCTGTAGCTTTTACCGCCTGGATAGAATAGGAAAACAAGTGGATACCCAGAAACTATCCGTCCCTCTGTAAAACTTAGATCCCAAACTGCTACACACTTAGTATAAAGATAAAGCAAAATAGGTTATCAAACAACTGTGTCTCCCACATTTAAAGAAATGAAAAATAAAATTATCTTCAAAGAAACAAATAATTATAAAAAATTGTCTAGCAGATTTGAAAAAAACATAGTGGGTATGTTTAACAACAGATCAGATACAGTTAAGGAGAAAATTAGTGAACTAGAAAATAGATCAGAAGAAGTCCAAAACGCAGATCAGAGATAGTAAAAGATGGAAAACATAGAAGAGAGGTTAAGAGTCATGGAAAATAAAGTGAAAAAGTTAAAAATATATTTAGTTGAAGTTATAGAGGATAGAGAAGGAGACAGAGGCATATTTGAATAAATTATGGCTGAAATTTTTCTAGAGATAGAAGCCATTAATCAACTTATTCTAGAAGCCCAGCAATTCCCGAGTGGGATAAAGAAAAAGAAATTCACATCTAAACACACTGGAGTAAAACTGCAGAAAATCAAGCAAAGTAAGTATTAAAACAGAAGATTTCTTTAAATGAAATTGCCTTCATAACAGCATCAGTTATACTGATAGACTTCTCAAAAGTAGTACCAAGAGCCAGAGACAGAAAAATGATCTATTAAATGTGTTGGGGGAAGGGGAATAATTGTCAACAGATTCTATACACAGCAAAATGATCTTTCAAGAATGAAGGAAAAATAAAAACAGAAACTAAAAGAGTGTGTGACCATTAGACCTTCTCAAAAGAAAATTCTCAAAGAATATTTTAGGCAGAAAGAAAATAATCCCAGAGAAAAGGTCTGAGATACAAGAAGAAATGAAGAGCACAGAAAGTGTTAGAAGTAAATCTAAATGGTCATTGAATGTTATAAGCAACAATAATAATGTGTTTGGGGTTAATAAAAGTATAGCATTAAAATACATTTAAAAAACAAATAAAATCAGTGGGGACTAACTAGAGTTAAAGTATTTTAAGGTCAATGACAAAAGTAAAGATATTGATTAACTTTATATATTTAGAGATTAAAGTATACATGTGGCAAATCTAGAGTAACAACTAAATGAACAGAAACAAAGTAAATAACATTGCAACTTGTAGAAGAAAAAACAAGTCCAAAGAAGGCAATACAGAGAGAAAAAATAAGCAGAACAAATTTTTTAAAAATAATTAAAATAGATAAAAACTAAATTTATCAGTAAATGCTCTAAATAAAGGATACAAACTAAATTTGTCAGTAAATACTCTAAATAGCCTGAAAAAATTCCAGTTAAATGCTGCTTACTAAAGATACATACAAAATACAAGGACATGAAAAGGTTAAAAGTAAAAGAATTGAAAATATATATACCATATAAATACTACAGTTCTCTGCTCCTAAAAAAAGCCAGCCTAACAAATTAATATTACAAAGAATGAATTTCAAGACAAGAGAGTAAGGTAATAATATACAAGCAATACCGCTTTTTAAAATTTGTATGAAAAGTATAATATTATGACAAAATTCATAAATCGAAAATTGATATACCTAAGAAAAATAACAAATAATCATAGTGGGAGCTTTTAAACATACTTCTTTTAGTTATTTGTTCAATAAAGGGACAGGAGTTTAGCATACAAATAGAAAATTTAAACAAGGTTATTAACCCACATCACCTAATAGGCATGTATAGAACACAGCATCAATACCTGCTGAATATATATTCTTTTTAAGGGCACAGGAAATTTTATAGAATTAATTACTGATCTATCAAATTTCAAAAGATTGAAATTATACAGTATATATTCTTTGACCACATTGCAATTCAGTTAGAATGAAAACAAAGAAGGAAACTAGAACATCCCTCTAGTTTGGAAATTTAAAATATATGTTTCTAAAACAACCATATTGTTTAAATAAAATCATAATGGAAATTAGAAAATACTTTTAACTAAATAATAAAAATATCAAATATCAAAAACTGTGAGGTGTAGTCAAAGTAGTACAAGATGGAAATTCATAGTCTTATATGCAAATATTAGAAAAGAAAATAGGCTGATAATGAACTAAGCATACTTATGAAAAAGATAAAAAAAAAAAAAGGCCAAAATAAGCCCAAATAAAGAAGGAAGCAGGAATAAAATGAAGAGCAGAAATGATTCTGAGATTTATGAGATTGAAAATAGACATACAAAAGAATCAAAAAAGCCCAAACTGATTTCCTGAAAATAATTTTAGATTACAAACCATAGTGAAAATGATCAAGAAATTAAGAGAATGCTATTAACCAATATCAGAAGTGAAAATATAGATATCACTATAGATGCTTCAGACATTTAAGAGAAAATAAATTTGATTTAATAAATTTATGATAAAATTGATAAATCACCAGATAAAAATAGAACTCATCAAAACAGATTCAAGAAGACATAACTAACACAGAAATCATTGAAGAAGGCACACCCAGTTGTGTTTCTGTACAATGAACTATCCAAAAAAGAAATAATCTCATTTACAATAGCTTCAAAAACAATAAAATACCTAAGAATAATTTAACAAAAGAAAGGGAAAGATCTACACACTGAAAATTATAAGATATTGATTAAAGCAATTCAAGAAAATACAAATAAATAGAAAGATATCCTGTGTTCATCCTGGATCAGAAGAATATTGTGAAAATGTCCATACTACCCAAAGCCATCAATAGCTTTAAAGCAATCCCTATCAAAATTCCATAACATTTTTCTTAGAAATAGAACAAACAATACTAAAATAAGTATGGAACCACAAAAGACATCAAGCAGTCAAAGTAATCTTAAGAAGGAAGAAAAAACTGGCGACATCACATTTCCGGATTTCCTATGTTCACCAAGCCCTGTTTACAATAGCCAAGATATGGAAGCCACTTAAGTGCCCATCAATAGATGATTGGATAAAGAAGCTGGGGTGCACATATACAATGGAATATTACTCAGCCATAAAAAATGAAACCTTCACCATTTGCAATGACATGGATGGACCTAGAGGGTATTATGCTAAGTGAAATAAGTTAGAGAAAGACAAATACTGAATGATCTTGTTTATATGTGGAATCTACAAAAGTCGAACTTACAGAAACAGAGTAAAATGGTGGTTTCCAGTGGCTAGGGGGTAGGGGAATTGGAGAGATGTTGGTCAAAGGGTACAAACATTTAGTTATAAGATGAATAAATTCTGAGAAGTTAATGTGCATGTCTATAGTTAATAATATTGTAATATATACTTCGATGTTGCTAAGAGAGTAGATTTTAAATGTTTTTATCACACACAAAACCATAATAACTATGTAAGGTGATGAATGTGTTGACTGACCTTACTGTGATAATTATTTTGCAATAGACATGTATCAAATCATCACATTGTACACTTTAAGCTTATACAATATTATATGTCAATTATATCTCAATAAATCTGGAGGAAAAAGACATAGAAATCCTGACTAGTCCTACTACATAAAATAAGTCCAGAGTCAAAATACTCCACAAAGAAAATGTCAAGACCAAATGACTTAATTAGTGAGTTCTCCCAGATTTTTAAAGAAGAAATAGTCCAATTTTCTATAAACTCTTATGGAATATACAAAGAGAGGGCACACTTCCGAATTTATGGTGTCAGCAAAACCTTTATACCAGAATCTACAGAGATAATATAAGAAGAAAATACAGATTCCACTAATGAAAATGTATGCAAACTCCTAAACAAAATATTTGCACATCAAATCTGGCAATATATAAAAATATAATCCGTCATATCAAAAAGCAGAAAAAGCTTTAATAAAATTTAGCATAATTTTATAATGATTCTTAGCAATTTAAAAATAAGAGTGCTCTGTTTATCACTGAAAGTATCTGAAAAAAAAAAAACCCACTCTACACACCATAATTAATAGCAACATACTAAAAGCTTTGTTTTGCTATTAGGAATGAATCACCAGAGATGCTCACTATCACTACTTCTATCCAACATTGTAGTGAAGGTCTTCAATATCAAAGTAAAGAAAAAAATATGTAAATGGTGAAGAGATCAGAAGAGAAAATACAAAATGGTAATTTTCACAGATATAACTGTGCACCCTGAAAATATCAAAGTATCTACTTATAAATTTTAGGATTAATAGTTGAGTTTTAAAATGTTGCTGTATATACGACATGCAAAACTAAATTGTAGTTTTATATATTAGCAATAACACTTATAATTGATGATAAAAACAAAAATTAAAATTTCAAAAACATCAACACTATGAAGTGCCCAGGAATAAACCCAGCTAAAAGATATGCATACCTTCAAAGGGAAAATGATAAATTTTGAATCAAGGACATTAAAGAAGATCTTAATAAAATGAAACCTATGCCATGTTCACAGACTGAAAGGACTCAAAATTATTAAGATTTCATCCCAACTTTAATTTATTCAATGTAATTCTAATAAACCTCTCAACAGTTATTTGTGTATATGTGTATTTGGGAAAATTTATAAGCTAATATTATATTTATATGAAATGCAGAGGGCTAAAACTGTCATGACTTCATGAAAAAGAACAACAAACTGAAACTTGCTCTATCAAGTAGCAATACTTAATATAAAAGGGTGGGGATGATACTTAGACTAATAGGACAAAACAGAGTATCAAAGAAAAGCTGCGAATATGTATGGATGCTTGATATGTGGCAAGAAGCACTGCAAATCAGTGGGAATGGTTGAAATGGTCAATAAATGATGCAGAAACAATCAATTATCTTTATGCGTAAAAAGGAAAATTAAACCCCTACTTCATCATAAACAAAATTAAAGACCTATAGTTGGAAAAACAAGAACACTTTAAAGAGTAGCATAATAAAGTATCTTCATAGCTTTAGAAGAGGAAAGTGATTCTTAACTATATATAAGTAGCAATAACCATAAAGGAAAATAATTAATTACAACTATGTTAAAATTAAGAACTGTTCACTGAAAACATCATAGAAACAATGAAAAGATAAGTGCAGGGTAGGGAAATATAATTATGACACATATAACTGATAAAAGTATATACAAAAGTGTAGTATTTATATAAATAATTCATTCGAAAGTTTTAATTGAGTATCTACCATGCAACAGCTACTGGACTAGGCGATGGGAATATATTCTAGTAGGGACAGAATAATAAAGTAGATAAATAGATAAAATATATATAGTATGTTAAACAGCAACCAATGTCTAGGAGAAAAACAGCAAAGGAGCATCATATTTATTGTCAGTAAACATACACCTACATTGTCATTCACTCACACGTGAATGTTCTATTTCTGGGGTAAATTGGACTATCTCTTAAGATTTACTTAGGCTTCGGGAAGGTGTTCTACAGTGGGGCAAAGGTGTAATGGCCACCATAATGAGAAGGTATCTCCAGAAGAAAAGATGAAGCTGGCAACTCCATAGACAACAAAATAATTTATTATAGAGTAATTTACTTAAGGAAGATAGGGCCAGAGCAGACAAATGGCCCAGAGATTTTATGCAAATTATGCTCTGCTGACAAATCCTTTATAATACTTTTTTTTTAATAGTATAACTCAGGTACTAATGATTAATAAGACAAAGAATGCAGCAGTGCCAGGGGCTATCCTCCTGGTGGTCTCATGACAGATGATTGCTTCTATTCTATACTATCCCCAGTTTGATATTTATCTTTGTTGTCATGCCATTCTTGCTGTTGCTAACAAAAATATTTATGGCTTCATTTTAAGGAACAGAGAAAATCATCTACTAGGAAGCTTTGATATGCTTGCTAAGGACAATGAGACTGGTCAGAGGTCACAGTATGAAACTTGAAAATGAAATGAAATCCGGGACACAAAAATGGAGTTGGTTTTGTTCACATCTACATCTATACAGAAGGTATTCCATCTGTACCCTTTTCCCCTTCCACACACTTCCTGTGCGCGCACGCACACACACACCCACACACACACACACACACACATTTCACTCTCCCGCATGTGGTTATACGCAATTCCTTAAGAAGAAACAAAGTGTTTACCTTTAAAATACGAAGATGTCTTAGAAAGGCAACACTGATTGAACTTACATTTAATTTCAAGTTATCCATTTTAGACTTCTTTTCCTGATGATAGATAGAGAGAGAAAAATAAGAACTGATTCTGGTGTTGCTATCAGCAGTGGAGAGTGACGAATGGAGGGCTGTAGAAAACAAAGGATCATGTAACTTAACTTCACAGTTCCTAGATACTCAGCAAGTAAGTGTCTATCCCATTGCGGGAAATGTGTGGTGTACATGCTGGGGCTGGGATTCAGTTAGATGCTGAAGCAGCCATCCAAATTCACTCTAAGATAATTGGAAATCAGGCTGTAAAAGGGACTGTGGGAATGATGTTGCTGTGTGGGAGGAGCTACCTGCAATAAGGGAGGCATTCTGCCCATTAGCATAGAAATACGAGAACTGACTTACCTTCCACCATAAACTCACATATCTTAGGTGTGATGTGGGACCAATAATAAAGTAGCCATAATCCAGAGTAGGCCCACCTGGGTTTGGGACTGCTAAATCTCTGACATGAGTTGGGAATAACTCAATTTTCCATGTTTTGAGTAAAATATCACTTTCATCAATAAAACGGACTGTTGTGTATGTGTGTCCCTCCAACTTCCTAGCAAAACAGAGCATACAATTTGATAACAAGAAGGAGGGAGGCCCAAAGAATGAACACAAATGCTGATGAAGTCTGAAAGAAGGGACCAAATATTATTGAGGCAAGAAAATGTTCAGTAGAGAAAGTTCAGGGGCTTAAAACAAAGCTTAGCTTACTACATTTTTTTCCTAGGTCCTGACAGTGGTCTCCATGTTTCTAGACTAGTCACTCATTCCCTTCTGCAATATTCTCCAACAGCTTCAATTCATGAGTTCAAAATGAAGGTAAACATGTGGGGTGGGTAGCCTGAAAGCTGAAATAATTGGAAACACCCTATGTCTCCCCGCATTGCTCCCAAATGCCTGCATCATTTTATTTCATTCCTGGCCAGGATCAAGAACTCTGAAGGAGATACCAGCACCATCTGGGCTGATTTATCCTGGATTTGGATAATTTCTCAAAATAAACCCATTTTTCCCCTGAAGCAAGAAAAAATGAGATATACCAGATTTCATAATTCCAATTCCTATTTAGTTTTGAAAATCCAAAAGCTTTGACATTTGGTATCCCTCTTTCATTAATGCAAATATACCAAGGTCACTAAAAGCCTAGCACAGCGTGTTCACATCTATTCCTTGGTACCACTGAGCTGATCTTGATTTGTTTTCATCAGTCCGTGAGATCATTACTGTCCTGCTGTATAACTGAATCATTCTGTATTAGCATCAAGCTTTCTCAAAATGAATTCACCAACAGGGAGTGGATATTCAGCAATAACAATTATTTGATATATTTCTCCTCAGCAACTTCTCTTATGGAATGTTTGACTTGCATTGGAGAGTACAGCCTCATATTTGTAGCTTTTACTAAATCATCCTTTTCAATTTCCTCCCATCTCTTTATCATAGGTACCAAACAAACAAACAAACAAACAAACAAAACCCAGTTTCTTTCTCTATAGGATAGTCCCAAATCTTTGATCTCTGTAGTCCTTACATTTGGAGTTTTTATATAAAACTGTCATTGACCTTGCAAGTACTAGCTGTCCTCTTGAAATACGAAGGTGGTAACGATGACACATAGCATTTATAATAACAAATGGTCGTTCATATTTCAGCTGAGTTGGGCTTTTATGCTCTGCTATTAGACCCAAAATATTGAGTATGAATAGAAAATATAAAAATTTAATTCAACTGGCTGGTCTTTTCTTTTAGCTACCAAGCAGGACATCTGGAATTGAAACTTACATCGAGTCTGCTCACGAATCAGGCCATGCCTGGCACTGGGGTTAGGTAACTCTTTTAAACTGAAGATTTGAAGTTCTTGTTTGGAGAGACAGATTTTTATCTAGGATGGAGATAATTTTACCATGACTCTCTATCATAGTTTGTAGGGCAAACTCACAAAACCTGTACTCTATAATAGTTTGGAATGAAAATTAAGCCAAATCGAGGCCTTAAGAATAGCAAACAAGCAAGTAAACAAAATAAAAGAAACTTGGAATTAAATTAAGGCAAATCATTTTGACTATAAAAGAGCTTGTTTCTCTATTCTATTTTGAAATACCGATCTTTGGTCAACTTTTGCCTTTTTAAGCACATCCTTATAGAGACCTTTCTTCTGATCATTGAGAGATGTCTATACCGCCTTAAAATTTTTTTATGGCATGAATATAAAGAGAAAGAAAATGCGAATGTTTATCTTTTAACTTTCAAAGAAAAAAAGACCTTTGAGAATCAAAAGAGACGTTTTTAAAAACAAGACAGAGCATTTAATGTATAACCACTGGGGTGGACATGGGGTGTACCCCCAGATCTTTTGCCAACGATGGACTTGTTGCCCCGGCAGCTGAGAATGCTGTCGGCAGAGAATATTTAGCTGTCATTTTCTTCAGGAATTGCCCTGCTATAGAGAACTGCCTCACATAAGGTTACAACTTTTGTGAGATGACCCACATCCAATGACTGATAAAAATGGGAGTATAAAGGCCTGACCTTTTCTGCCTGATGCAGGACAACTGCTATCAGCTATTTTAGATCCTGAGCTTCCCAGAGCATCAGCCAAGGTTGTCTTGAGGCTGCATCACAGCTCGACTTCCCTTTCTGCCAAAATCCTACCTCCTTTCCTTCTTACTACCAGTATGAACCCTAAGGGGACACACCTAATAAACATTCAACACACTAACTCAGTTGCAGTATCCAAGCAGCAACAATGATGAAACTGCAAGAAAATAGAGGAGTGAGGGGTAGATGATATTCTCTCAAAATTTCTGATGAGTTTCTTGGGCAAAGAAAGAGAGGAAAACATGGTATGTGTGCAGGTATGCACACGTGTGTGTGTTTGGCGGGTAGGGGGCTGACGACCTTAGAGAACCTTAGGGGACTCAAAACTAGATGGCCAGATGGAAAAGAGATGTTAAATCGGTTCTAGCACCAATTCCCACGTATGTGTGTGGTGGGGGTGGGGACAAGTAGGGGGCTTCCCACACAGCACCAGGCAACTCCCTAATACCAGCACAGTGTCCAAGAAATCAAGTCAGACACTACTTATCAAAAGATAGCATCAGATTCACTAGGTTAAGGGTTCAGTCCCACAGGACTGTCTCCCCTCATCTCCCACCCTCAACTTCAGACTCCAGCTTCTGACTCGCCAGTTATGAGCAGAAGTTTCCATATCCTCCTCCTTGGACAGCAGCTGCCAATCTCAAGTTCATGTTGTTACCTGTACTTCTCACCAACTGGCTATACATCAGGGGTCCCAAGACTCCTCCTTCGGTTTGATTAATTTGCTGGAGCAACTCACAGAACTCGGAAAATTAGTTTACTTCCTGGATTACCAATTTATCATAAAAGGATGTAACTCAGCACAGCCAGACAACATTGATACTCAGGGCAATGCATGGGGACAGGGTGAGGAGCTTCCATATCCCCTCCAGGTGCACAACTCCACCCTGACTTCCACGTGTTCGCCCACCAGGAAGCTCTCTGAAACCTGTCCTTTTGGATTTTATGAGAAGTTCATTACATTGGCACGATTGATTAAATCATTGGCCACTGGCAGTTGAAATTCAATCTTCAGTCCGTAGCCCCTCCCTAAGGGCTTTCCAAAAGTTGCCTCATTAACATAACAAAAGACCCCTTTCCATTTTATTGCAGGAAATTTCGAAGGTTTTAGGAGCCGTGTTCCTAAGACCAAATATATATATGAAATATCTTTTGGTCTTCTGAATGAACAAAACATATATTTTTCTTACAAATCACAATATTCCAGGAGTCAACATCCATAGAGGCCTGAGCACCTCTGGGTCAACACTGAAAAGTTTGGTGAAAAAGAATCAAGCCTTCAAACCACCCTTTTCATCTTCAAATGATCCCCCCTTCTCTCCTGTGTCTGAGAGCCTCGTTAGTTAATTTCTGGTTGCAATTGGGAGCATCCTCTGTGTTCACCTATAGGCACCCCTTTCCAATAGCATAAGTTGTCAGTAAGTTCTCCTCATTAGAGAAGGGTTCTGTACACTAGTAGCACGAAAAGGACTCAACAGCCGGGGTGGACGGGGTAGGGGATTGGGGAAGCCACCTCTTGTATGTTAATATATGATTCTCTTCATGTGACCTTCTTACCACAAGTTCAATGGTGCATTTCCTCCAAAGGCTAACACTAATATTTTCCCCAGAAGTACTCTTATCC
This sequence comes from Pteropus alecto, assembly GCF_000325575.1. Classification (NCBI taxonomy): domain Eukaryota; kingdom Metazoa; phylum Chordata; class Mammalia; order Chiroptera; family Pteropodidae; genus Pteropus; species Pteropus alecto. The sequence continues at coordinate 5,377,570 of NW_006443138.1, read as the reverse complement.
AGAGGGACAAAACACACAGCTTTGGTCTGAAATAGGAAATAAAATTCATATGCTAGTTTCTGATACCTGTGACCTGGAACAAGGAAAACAGAAAGAAAAATGTCTTACTTGGGTATTAGCATGCCTAGGGACCTCAAGCCAGAATATCTAAATATTAAAAAGAGGGTGGTCTAAGAAATATATTTTAAACGGTGACAGAGAGAAGGGAAGCGATGAATTTTTTATCAGAAAGTTTGAGTCCTAGAGTTTGCATTGTAAATATACATAAGACTATATTTCTACTACAAGAAAATCACTTCTGAAAAAAAGAAGAGGAAGCAAAGGGAATTCTTAAAGGGAAATCTTTTTCACTTTAGCAAACAAGTGAAACAGATGTAGGAAGATTTGCAAAGAAAACTTTTCATTATGAAATTTTTATTTAGACTTTTTCGTTGTTGGGAATCTCAAATTCAAGTTCAACTACTCTTGCTTTTGAGTAAAAACAAATAATCGACTCATGTTCTAATGCTCCCATTATGGTTGTGGTGATGATGATGATAATAATATGAAATATTTTTATGATAAGTAAGTTATTTATGTGCCAGGCATTGTTCTAACCAAATATAAGCAAGCATGCCACAGACTTCCTTACATTTGTTTATGCAGTAGTAGTATGCAACATTTTTTTAGCACTTAACTCAGGACAGTAGATAAATGAACCACCTGATTTTCTATTTCCGTAAGTCTGCCTTAAATTTCACTAACTCCTCTGTGTTCCTATTGAGGAAATGGTTTTTTGGGTTGTGACTAGGGATGAAGGACCTGAAGGCGAAGGTTTACACCTATCCTTCACAGCTTTTATTATAGAATAAATATCTAATAATTGCTCAGAGGAGTCTGGTTACTTTAAATAAACTTATACTCTTCTTCTGGCAACCTGTTGTTTCAATTCAACTCAACAAGGAATTATTTGTACCTGTGATGTAAAGATGCTGTGAACAGAAAAGAGACCCGGGAGATTTAGTCTTCTGCCAAGAAGCTTGTTGTCAGCCTTCAAGAGAGAAGACATAAATGCGTGAAACAGTCAGTTAATGATCCAAGACGGGGTATTCTTAAATGCCACAGTACTCAGGAGTTCTGATAAGGCGGGAGACCAGCGCTGACTGGAGCTAGAAAGAGAGAATAAGGTGAAAAAGACTTGATCAGTGCCCCGGATGGGTAAAAGGAAGAGAGGTAACTAAATGCTCAGCAGAAGGAAACATTCCCAATGAGACGTGTGCGACTAAAGCACAGAACATGCCCTTTCTGCAAGAATGAAAAACTTTTCCTGGGAATTCTAACCTTCACAACACAGGACATCAGATAATTAAAAACAACAATTGACATATCAATTATTGATCCTTCAAAACATAAGAGCAAATTAGTATATATTATACTTCAAATTTAAGGGCAAAATAGAGATCTAGGTTAATCTTTTGAGCTGGAACAACTCACTACTATTTAATTAGTGAAAATGTTGAAATAAAAATTTTTAAGCATATTTTTGGTTTCAGTTGTTTAATCAAGGGTTAAAAAGACCGAGAGTCAAAGGCACTTAGTTGCTCCCTCCTTTGGGCTTCCATAGCATTTTGTACTTAAATTTTTTTCACACAAATTATATTGTGCAGTAGAAATTTTTTTTAACTGACTTATAGTTAACCAGGTTGCCAAAGTAGATTATGCTCTCCTGTCTGTAAAACATGATGACTGACACTTACTGCTTTTTTTTTTTTTTAGGCGGGGGCACCCTTGGTTGACCCACAAA
>NW_006443138.1:5314376-5375332 GCF_000325575.1 Pteropus alecto | reverse complement strand
TAGATGTAAGCGACAAAACTATTAAAAAACTGGGTAAAAATTAGACATGATTCTCCACTCAGGTTGATGGTAAGTGCCTTTAAATTCTTGCTCCACTTTAAAGAATTTGAAGTTGGATGTAATTTGTACACCCATACTTTTGTGACTCCACATCAAAATATTGGTGAATTAACATACATTGTTTGTATCACATGGAAAAAAATAATTACAATATTGTGTATCATACTTCAAGCATCCCCATTTTAATCTATTTTGTTTCTATCAACTGACAGACTACTAGTTCCCAATTACAAATAAGGAACCTACTATCTCGTGATGATTAGTTTACAAGCTCCTGTGAGGCTAAGGTAGCTACTTCAAGTCAAAAGTTCTGAATTGAGTGAGTGGTGCCAGTGCCAGAACACTAGAGAGAGATCAGAGATTCCAGTGGGCCTCACAGAACCGAGACAAGCAGGGGCTCGTGGCTTTGGAACATGAATCGGTGAAATTTCACAGTAATATCTTGTCAAATAAAAGCATTAAATAAGCCTACCATGTGTTATCACCAACATTTTACAGGACAATTTTAATCCTTCATCAGCTAATGGACATTCCTTTCAATGTAGTATTATTTAGTATGATTCAAAACTCACTACATTGTCCTTATTTTGCCCATTTTGCCTCAGCAACATCAAACCTTCATTCACGGTCTGTGCTGATTTAAAGACTGGAGTTTTTGAGTTCCTGAGAGCTTTGTTTAATGCAGTGCTTCTATAACTTGAATAATGTATATTCTCATTTTAAAGGGAAAGGCATGCTCACGGACACTCCCCTCCCTGTCATCTGACATTATTTTATTATAATGTTAAAACGACACACATATTTTATGTGAATGTAAAAGAAATATGTGCCCAGGGCTCCTATCCAACTGAAAAACAAGAGCAAATTTACAAATTAAATACTAACAAAACCATTATAATTCAAATTAACAGCACTAATTTAAAATAATATATGATGTTCTTTTCCTGGAACTACATTGCTGATGTAGGCTTTAATATATGAGGATGTAGCCTTAAGTCAGTTTTCATATATAATCAATTTTTATATTTTGACTTCAACAATACCAATGTAGGAAAAAAATGTGTGTTTTATTTATGATTTTCATTCCTAGTTTGGGATAAACAGTCTTGCTGTAGAATTAAAATTTTTTCAGTGAATAATGGTCTTAGAATAATTTTCATGAAGTATCAATTCTGTAAATTGTTTACTTTAAGATAAGTTTAACATTGTGGCATTTAGAAAAATCTGTGTATTGGTATTTAATTCAATTATTAAATGAAAGTTTCATAGTATATTGATCGTTACTAAATTTTTCCTAGTTAGAATCTGAACAATATAGCATCTGTATGGTAAGCATAATACCAGGTGCTATTGTATAGGTTGTTTTCTTCTTTTTTAATTCTGCATGTCTACATCATATTCCATGTGATGACCCAATTCTCCCATCACTTTTCTCTATTCTTATAACTTTACCACCCTGAAACCTTCGGCCAGTCAGCACTCCATGATGTCCTTTGATGCAAACACGATCATAAATACAAACACGAGCTCAGGTACTAGGATTACAAGGCATTAATCAGTTAGACAGTAGTCGTTTTGATAAGCTATGTTAATTTTAAAATTTAGTAGTGAAATAAATATATAAAGTAAAAAAGCTTTTGTCAAAAACTGAGATTCCACAGAACACGTTCATGCCCTCCCAGAGTTCCAAAGACTAGTTTTCAAAACTCTGGTCCAGAGCATAGTAAAGGGAAGAAGACCAATGGAAAAAAAGGATCTGGGGTAGTCACAGACTTTCTAGAATCAAGTATCACTATCAGTCACTTTTAAATTAAAAATAAAAGAACAAAGTTAGGGTAATATAAGCATGGAAAATAAATAGGGGAAAAGACAGTTTCCTAAGGCAGACTATAAACGAGGAAGAAGTCAAGAGCTAAAGACCAAGAATGTATTAAAACAACAACAACAACAACCACAAAACGAACAAACAAACCAAAACAAAACAAGAACAACAGATAAGGGAATTTAACAGGTAAGCCCAGCAGGGTCTAGGTGCTTAGGAGTTCAGCCTGAATGCTGTCAGACAGGGAAGAATCATCAAAAGCTCTCAGATCTCTGTGGACTTTTCTACTTCAGTGTATCCACTGCCAGGTATTAGGGATAGGTACTAATACCATGTCAGTTTCCCTCTTTAAGCTGTCAGCTCCTCACAAGCTGAACCATTGCTTCATTTATCTCCGTCACTTCACTACTGTACACAGTTTTAGATACACGGTAGAGCTCAAGTAAAATATATGGAATGAAAGAATTTCTGCATTGGAAGGAACTTTAAAGACCGTATAGGCCAGTGTTTTGCAACCTCCAAGCTACAGATTGTGAGGTAAATTTTTACCTGCCTAGCAGGAGTTCTATGGAGGCAAGAATACATTAATATATTTATTGAGCATTTTACTCTTCAAACCCAGGTCTTTATGATATCATTTTGACAAAATACCTCTAAACAGATTTTAAAGTCATTAGTCAATTTACTAACTTTTAGAAGACTGATTTTTAAAAAATCCATAAGGTTAGGGATTAGAGATGACTTTGATGGCAGAGATGACCAGTTATCCACCAAAATTCTTACTCCCCTTTGCATAATACAGAGTTCTTGTTGGAAAGTGTCAAAGTGGCTGCCTACCCACAGAGTACATTTCTCAGCCACACCTGCATCTAGCATGTGAGTGTGAAATGTGAGTGCAAATTCTGTTTAGCACTTCTGTGCCTGGACGCTAGGAAGCATTGTACCGTCTCTATTCTCTCCTTTCCCTTTCTCCCAGCTGGATTTAGTTGACAGAGCTTATTAGATCCTGGGGCAGCAAACTTTTTCTGTAAAAGTCAAGATAGTAAATAGTTTAGGCTTTACAGGCTAAAATATCTCCGTTGTAACTATTCAACTCTACGTAGCACTGTAACATGAAAGTGGCCATAGATAATATGTAAATGAATGGATATGACTGTATTCTAAAAAGATTTTGTCAAACAAGCAGCAGTCAGATTTGGCCCACTGGCTATAGTTTACCATCTCCTACCTTAGAAGATAGTAAAGCCACAATTCCAAAGGAATCTAAATTTTCGTGTCACTGGAAGGAAGTGAGTCGCCTGACCAAAACGAACCCCACTTTGGACAACTCCTTGAGTGAAATCTATTTTCTATTTAGTTTGAGTTAGTATATGCCTTTTGGGTGGATCTATTTGTTGCAGCACCTAGTGTCATCATATCAGAAAAAAATTCGTAAATTGAAGTGTAATATAACCATAAAAAAAAATCACTAAAAATGTGTGGTACTTGCTGAGAGGGCGCATTGTGGGCACTGAGGAAGCAGATGCCTAATGATAGAACAATAGACATACGAGACATGCAGTACTGAAACATTTGGTAAAATTGTCACCTGCAATAGCTTGGAAAGAAGATGAAGTGTCTGCTGAGTCTGTGGTTCTCAGTGTATGTAGGTGGGGAGGAGTGGAGGGGACTGGAAAAAGTCAGAGTCTTAGTGTATACAGGAGTCTCCTCTAATTCACAAGGAATACGTTCCAAGACCCCTAGCAGATGCCTGAAACTGGAGATAGTACCAAAAACCCTATATATACTATGGTTTTTCCTATACATACACAGCTACAATAAAGTTTAACTTATAATTCTGACAGAATAAAAGATTAACAGCAATAACTAATCATAAACAGAACAATTATAACAATACACTGTAATAAAATTTATGTAAATGTGGTCTCCCTCTCTCAAAATATCTTATTGTAATGTGCTTGCTTCTTTTCTTGTGATGATGTGAATGATAAAATGCCTATGTGATGAGATGAAGTAAAGTGAATGACACAGGCACTGTGATGTGGTGTTAGGTTACTACTGACTTTCTGACCAGAAGGCTACTAAGTGGTTAACAGGTGGAGAGCATGTCCAGCGTAGATACACTGGATAAAGGGATGGTTCACATCCAGCACAGGATAGAGAGGGATTGTGTGAGATTTCATCATGCTACACAGAATGGTGTGCAATTTAAAATTTATGAGTTGCCAATTTACCAATTTATTTCTGGACTTTTTCATTTAATGTTTCAGACTGCAGTTGACCACTGGTAACTGAAACCGTGAAAGGTAAAACCACAGATTAGTGGGGACAATTGTATTGGCATTTGTGTGAGTAGCTTGACTGCTGCCTTTACAAAGACAGAACTCAGGCAAAGAGGGTTTGATTAGAGAGCAAGAAGTAAAAGGGATGAAATGTGAGGCTTTCCAGTATTAAAGAATATTTCTAGATCCTAAACAAAAGGAAATAAGAGTGAAACAGGTCTTGAAGGACAAAAGTCCAATAGGACTATAACTCAAATAAAGTGACTCAGCTCCACAGCAAAGATGCCACTGAGGGTATCGCCCTCACCTGAGTCTATGGTTTCAGAGGTCTTAAGATCACTCATTAAATTAAGAGAGAAACCTGTGGGAAAGGGAGAAAAGAAACAAAGCGGAGTTGAAAGCTGTATAGAGGAAAGAACTTGGGTGTGGTTACATATGAAACTTACTGGAAGCAAATAGATGGAAGCCTACTAAATCTGGACGGCCTGGTAGATTTATTTGTCTGCTCCACAGCTCTGCCCACTACCTCAAGACTTGCAGTGCCTCCCTGAGGGAAGAATATATACTTTTCTATCCCACAGATGTCCGACTTTGACCACTGGAATGTGAAAAGAAGTAATGAATGCCATCTGTCCTGTCATATGCCTTTATAAGCCATTATTACATGGCTCTACTAATTACCCAGCAAAACTTAGCAATAGCTGATAAATAGGTAAAGAAATGATAGCCCAGCCCCAAACCAGTAACCACCTGAGCTTTAAAAAATAATGCTAGGTTCCCGAATTGCATTAACAGGAAGAGGCTTATGAAAGCTAGACAGCTTCCAAGAATAGCATACATGTATATTAGATGTGGCCATGGTGGATAACAGGGAAGAATTCCTAGAAGAGAGAGCCATAGGTGAATGAGAGAGTTCCTTCCGGAGGAACCAAGGTCTAATTAAGGCAGGAGTCCCCAACCCTGGGGCTTCAGACCAGTACAGGTCCTTAGCCTGTTAGGAACCGGGCCGCACAGCAGGAGGTGAGCAGTGGGGCAAGCCAGTGAAGTTTCATCTGTATTTGCAGCCACTCCCAGTGCTAGCATCTCCGCCTAGTTCCACCTCAGATCATCGGACATTAGATTCTCATAGGAGCCATCGGTCCCTTGTGCCAAAAAGGTTGGGGACTGCTGAATTAAGGAACTTCTCTCATTCCCATGAATGGGAGTTTCTTCGCAATGCCTCCTTAGTAGGACTGCATCTCTGCTATAGGTCTTTGCTGTGTTTCCCATTCCTTCTTTATCCAAATGAAAGCTTCAAGTCCCATCCCCACTCTATCGCTGCATATTTTCTTTTTATTCTTTCCTACTCCAGTTTTGAGCTCGTTTATTGAGCAATTACTATATACTAGGCACTAGTCTCATAGATTTATATACATTTATGTACATTTTCTCATGTAACATATGAAGTATATAAAATTGATACCTTTATTTTACAGATAAGGCAAGTAAGACTCAAATGTAAAGTAATTTTCCCAACATCACGCTACTGGTAATTGGAGGGTTTGGATTCAAACTGAGGTCAATGCTCATGAATGCTATGAAATACTGTGTGGCTGCTCTTAAAAAGTTATTCCACTTCTCAGTGATAGGGATTTAAGTTTAGCTTCTCTCTCCAGAATAGTGACTCCATCCTATAATGAGCCCTTTAAATGAGTTCTAGTTAGCTGTGTAACTAAGCATTAGACTAGCAAGAAGTGCCCATTGATTTATATGACTTAGTCTTACATCTTCTATTAGGATCAACGATTGAACTAATTTTGTTCTCCAGTTTCTATATGATTCTATATCATCTGACAGCCCCTTTGAAATGATCTAATATTGCTAGACCAGTATTTTCCCACAGATCTTGGCATTTGTCCTTGAGCACTTAGCACCTTGCAGGTGGCTAAAGTCACATTTCCAGATTCTCAATATTGCGGGAATGACTAGCCTGGAGAACACTATGAACAATCTCCCCACCAGGGAAGGTGATGACCAGAAGAAAATTTTGTATAGTTTACCATTAAAAAAACACTAATTGTACTGAAAACCTCTGGAGTAGTTCAAATTTCTTGAATTCCTTCTATGACAATTATGTTAAGTAGTCCTTCAAGATAAGCTTGGAGGAACCAATATGGAAATGTTGCTCAAATATTTTTGTCATTTGTCATGTTCCTTGCTGTACCAAATCACCCCCTCTCATCCCCTAGTTTCTCTGGCTAACCCTCCCTAATCCATTCAACTTTTCATTATATCAGGGTCTCCAGTCTCATCACTATTTAGGTCATTATGTTCTAAATAATCTCTAGTTTGTTTAAATCTCTCCCTAAGTATGGCATGCAAAATAGTACATAATTTAGGACTTCAAAACATATCTTTCTTTTAAACGTGATCAAGAAATATTGCAGCAAACAAAATGCAGAAAGAATATTGTAACAAAAACCTATGTATCTATAACCAAATTAAAACAGAATATTATCAAATAGACGAAGACTCCTATATATAACCTCTTCTTCATCCTCTTATCCTCCAGAGGATATCACCATTATCATAAACAGATTGTAAAAACTGTTTACCATGCCAGTGTATTTTTTATGCCGCCAGGATCATTTTAAATTATCCTTCATGCTGCCCATGTCATCTCAAGCTGGTATCTATCAATCTTGTTTTTAAAACCTTTCAGAAGAGAGTTAATGTAAGTAATACCTCCTAATCTTTGTTTCCAGCTTTTCATTATGATTTCTTCCAATGATTTTTTTTTAACGTGCAACTTAAACTCTTACTATTATCAACTAAGGCAATTAAATCTAAAGCTTACAACAGTGGAAATGGAGAACACTAGTTCTCCATCTTCTGATGTAACCCTTTCATATTATTTGAACACATGTTTTAAATCTGCTGTGCAAATGTCTCTTCACCAATCCAGGTAGGTACTAAATATGGCCACTTTGTATTTTCTTTTCAGGAACTTTCAGCAGTGGAAACTGTAATCACTCCCCATTATCAGAGGCGATATTAGTAGCCTGAGCCTCTTGGGAAGATTAAAATTTCCCTGATATCTCTGTTGTCCTGGAAGTCTATTAATAAGTTAATCTTAAAGCTGGATCTGGCTGATATCTATGTGAGCTTTCCTGAGGAGCCTTGAGTGATTGCACATATACTATCTGTTCCAAAGCTAGTCGGAATTGACTAAATTTTCCCATATTTAGAGACTGTTGATTCTACTGAAATCTCAAATCTTCAAAAAACTTGATCAATAAAATAGAATGCCTAGGGAAGTGATAAGCAGCTCAAGATCAGCCTTTCACACTGTAGCTTTAAAGATATTCTAAATATATATTTTAGAAGAAAATATTTTCAATTTTCTGCTGTTTAAAATAGACTCTTCAATGAAATGACGTTTGATTTAGATGCAGTTGCAATTGAAATAAAACTAATACTAAAAGTATTTTTTTCATGATAAAGAAAAATGGTTTTAGTCTCTGTTACCCAACAGATTCTATCTTCATTAGCCAGAAGACAACAGACAAATCCCTTTTGGGAGATTATACAAAGGAAAAGGAGTTAAATATAGTTTGTACCCTTCAGAAAGATTATATCTGAACATTTAATATTAAATAACCTGGGAAATGTACACATCTCCGTAGTCATCAAAGTAGAATGCTAATCAAGTGAATTATATTGCTTCAGTATTAGTAATAAAGTTGTGCCCTTTATTTGTCCAAAAGACAAGCTTCCTAAACAGAATAAAAACTTGGGGGGAAAATGGTTTAAATTAGCAGGGCTCCATAACTCAAATAATATAGTTGAATGGCCACGATTTTCCCCTTTTTTTGAGAATTATTAAAATACAAAAAATAATTTAAAAACTCCTATATATTCATCACCCAAAATTAACAAATGTTATTAACATTTTAATATTTTACTTCTGTTTTTATAAGATAATATAGAAAATAAAATATCTGAAATGAAATTAAAATTCTCTTCATCTCCCCAACCTCTCTCCCCACTCGTTTCAATTTCCTCTTTTCTTTCTCAAAGGCAATTCCCACTCACTGATCATGAATGTGCTGTGTATCCTTACTCCATGTTTTTATACTCACTACATTTATGTGCTCTTTGTTTTTAATTTACATAAACACTCTCATATGTATCTATCATTTCAGAAACATATTTTTTTTCACCATCCTATTCCTGTTCCATGATAATTAGTATAGATCTAGGTCATTTACTTTAATTGCCGAATAGTATTTCATTTCATAACACAATTTACTTATTCACCAATGGAAAGTTAGGTCGTTTCTAATAGTTTGCTATTTGACACTGCTGCACTTGACATCTTTTACATGCCTTCCTGTGCACGTTGTGCTGGAGTTTGTCTGGAAATATATACTGTTAGGTGGGTACAGACACCAAAATACTGGCCACAGCAGTTGTACCAATTACAGCTCTACCCTGGAGCTCTTGTTTCTCTGCATTCTCTTCAGCATATGGTATTGTCATTGTCAAATGTCAGTGTAGTGAACATTTGTCATTCTTTTTAGCTACCCAGCACCCTGAACATCCTTCTTATATTTGAAGAATCTCCAATTATGAGTCTACACCTCCCACCATAGATGCTAATAATCTCATTTACACCCTTCTGAGACCTTGCCAATCAGACTCACCTACACCAGATCAAGAATAGAAAGCCAGTGACTTAACAGGAAACAAATGCTCCTTGTTTCCATCCTTGAATCCATCCTTGTTGATAATAGGTACATTCATTGTTCAGAGGCCTCGGAAACAGAGGTTCCAGAAGCAACATTCTGTGCTGGGATTGGTGACATAAACAGTGGTCGGTATTCCGGATTTCTGAGTGGTCGCAGAGTTTGGTGGCCTGAAGTGATGTGATTTGGGGCGTGGTTCCTGGTCCTCCCCTAGACTCTGTGAGTTTTCTAATAGACAATTGAATACAGCTCTGAAGAGGGCAAACTCTAGAAACAGGCTGCCTTCCTTACAGCCACTGTTTTCTCACAAACTAGCTGTGTAACCTCAGGCAAATTAACCTCTCAAAGTCTCCACTTCCTCTTCTATAACATGTGGGAAATAATAATTGCACCTATCTTATAGAGTTGTTGTAAGTGTTAAATGAGCAAATACATATAAACCCTTTAGAACTATCCTGGGCACGTGGTGAGCAATCAGGAAATGTTAGCTACTATAATTTAATACATTCATTTTTTTGCTTAAACTAATTGTGGTTGGTTTCTGTAGTTTGCAACTACAGAACCATATCTGATCTATTCAGATGTTTTTGTGTAATCTGATGGATGAAAAATTGTATCTCAATGGATTTTATTGCATTTTTCTCAATGCTAGAGTGTCTGAGCATTTTGTTATTGTTGTTCATTAATTATTTGACTTTTATCTTCTGTGAACTGCTTGTTAGTAACCTTTGTGCATTTTCTATTAGGTTCTTTTTCTTTTTCTTATTAAATTGTAGGCTATCAGTATATATTCTAGATACTAAACCTTTACTTATGTATTGCAAATATCTTCTCCCAGTCTGTCACTTGCCTTTAACTTTGTTTATAGTCTCTTTTATGCTGAAGTTTTAAATTTTGATGTGATCCAATTTATTAGGCTTTTCTTTTATCAGTTAAGCTTTTTGTGCCTTATTGAAATTCTCTCCTTTCCTGAGGTCATAAATATATTATCCTAATTTTTTCTAAGAAGTTAAAAACAGTCTTTTTTTATATTTCAGTATTTATACTATGTGGACCATGATTTTTAAAAATAAATTATGAAAAAGGTTATAGCAATGGGAACTTTCCATTATTTCTCAGATGCTAGTTTACCAACACTGAGTGCAGCAGAATTATCTGTTCAGAAATTGCAGAGCCATTTTGCACAAGAAGCAAAGAGGCAGACTATCAGGAAGGATTGATAATAAAAGCAGATGAGAGCTTGGTTTTGCAGGGTCTTTACTAAAGAATCTAGTAAATACGTTATCTTGTTTTTTGAAAGCCCTTCCAATTATATGCAAACACACCTTGCAGATATTATCTGACTAACTAGAAATCAGCAATTCAGGAAACAGTGCTTATGTCATGCTAAGATTTGTTTTAATTTCCCCTAAGGGAATTCTAGGCTGAAAGGGTTAAGAACAGATTGAAGGAGCAGCATAGACAAATCTCTGGAAGCCCAAACCTGCCAACAACCTGCTCCAGCCCTGTTAGTGGTCAGCATGATGTCCTCTAGCCACCACATCAGTGCTTTAGGCTGAGGCTTGAAATGGATTGTGTCATTTTAAATTAATCAAACTTTTAAATTTCCAAACTTCTTTCCATATCTATTTTGGCCCAGAATAGAAAACTGGCATTGCAGATTCTTCCTGCCACTCAAATAAAAGTGATTATCTTCATTTGCTTCCACATCTCTCACCCAGTAGTCCATGTAGAGTTGGATTTTATGCACATACTATATAAATATTTATTTATGTAAAGCTAGGCTAGTTCTGCTTAAAGTCGAAATTGGTGGGGGTACTATAGTGTAGTTGGAAAGGCTCAGCTGAGACCCTTGGAGATCTCTGCAATTACACTGTTAGCCTGTCCGGGGCTTGAAGTCCTACAAAGAGATACTTGAGATTTATACTGATGGGTTAAGACGTTTGTTTTCAAACTCTAGGATCCATAAGAAACAGCTGAAGAGCTTATGAAAATAAAGGTTCTGATCTAATAGGCCCAGGATGAGGGCCAGAGATCTGCATTCTTACGTGCACTCCTAACGAAGACAGTTTGTGTATCTCTCTTTAAGAAAATGTAGGTTATATTATTTGTCTCTGGGAATCTGCTGTTGAGTCTAAATGCCCCAGAGCAGAGTAACACATTCATTATATGTTAATGTGAATCCGTTATCAGTTTTGCTAGCCATTTAAAATCCTTGGCAGAGAGATATATGGAAAAAAGTATCTTTTGTTGAAATGAATGGCAGAAATAGGAATAGATGTAGAGTATACAGCAAGCATTACCTGGAGAGGAGACGTTTTGGTGGATCAGAGAGTAATGGTAGGGGGAAGGCATAAGACATATGTGAGCTCTGCACATGGGAGCAGGGATGGGTCACTGGGCATGACTCACTTGCTGATCCAGCCTTTCCAGCTATGTCTATTAACATAGCTTGGTCCTTGACCCTCTTCTCAAACTACAGGTATGTGTCAGAAATATCACAGCTTTGGTTCCAGACCTCTGCATTAAAATGAGTTGTAATCTTTTTGCTGGCAAAGAGTCTTGTCTTCAGTTTGTAAAAAATGCAACACTCGTGAAGCGCAATAAAATGAAGCACAATAAAACGCCTCTGCATTAAAATGAGTTGTAATCTTTTTGCTGGTGAAGAGTCTTGTCTTCAGTTTGTAAAAAAATGCAACACCCGTGAAGCGCAATAAAATGAAGCACAATAAAACAAGGTATGCCTGTACATTCACTCCCTAGCTGATGTTACTTAAATGAGCAAATTTTATGGTCAGTAAATTATAGCTCAATAAAGTTGTTTGTTTGTTTTTTTAACATGTTGTATACAGCAAAAGAAAAGTTGGTAAATTCAGAAAGGCAATTCAGTAGAACACAACCAAAATAAAGAAAAGGAGCATTTTATAAAAAAGGATAAAAAAGAGAATATATGAGATATTTGAGACTAGGCCAGAAGACCTAGCATCCACCTGTTTGGAGTCTCACAAGAAGGAAAGAGAAAGAATGTGGCCATATTAATATTTGAAGAAATAATTGTGCCATTTCTGAAACTGGTTAAAAATAAATATTGAGAGTCTACGGCCATGCTACCCTGAACAAGCCCGATCCTGTCTGATCTCAGAAGCTAAGCAGGGTTGGGCCTGGTAAGCACTTGGATGGGAGACCACCTAGGAAGATCAGGTGATGTAGGCGCAAAAATTAAAAAAAATAAAGGATTGTAAACTGACAAAGTCTTTGCAATGTGTGAGGTCAACCAAGGTTTGTCTCACCTTAAAAAAATAATAATAACAAATAAAAATAAAAAATAGAAAATTAAGATAAATAATGATCTGCTGACTCAAGAATCTCAGTGAATACAAAGCAATATAAATATAAACAAAACTACATCTTGGCACATCGTAATCAAACTGCTAAAAACCAAAGATGTAAAAAACATACTTTAAATTATTGGCATCTCTCCTACCTGAATTTCATGCATTGGTTCTAGAAGAAATGGAAGGGAGAAGAGAAAGCATTGGGAGAGGCTGGCCAAGTGATGACATCCTTCTTAGGGTTAGTGACACAGTTGATGTAAATGAAAAACCTGTTTTCCATCTTTCATGTAAGGAAAAACCCAGTTCTTCCCTATGTTTATTTATCTGTGTCTCTCTTACTTTTCACACAAAACACTTCACTTCTGACACTTCCGGTCACCAAATATGTGGCGGGTTTTCCCCACAGCAACAAGCAAGTCTCTGACACAAACTGGGTATCCTACAATTTAACTCAGTTTTGACTCTATCTGCTGGGATAACATGCAAATCCCACAGGTTAAGCGCTCATTCCCACAGGACTGCCCCCCACTCCGCTTCAGAAGCCAGTCTCAAGCTCAGGTTGTGCTTCTGACTGATTGGCTATTGGTTGGAGGTTCCAATGGCCCTTCCTCAGGTTCGATTAATTTGCTAGAGCACTCACAGAACTCAGGGAAGCATTTACATTTGCTAGTTTATTAAAGAATATGATAAAAATACAGATGAACAGCCAAATGAAGACGTACCTATGACAAGGTCTGGGAGGGTCCCAAACGCAAGAGCTTCTAACCCCATGGAGTTGGGGTACATCACCCTCCTGGTGTGCATGTGTTTACCCTCCTGGAAGCTCTCCAAACCCCATACTTTGGGGATTTTATGGAGGCTTCCTCATATAGGCATGATCAATCACTAATTTCATTTTCAGCCCTTCTCCCTTCTCAAGAGTAGGAGGAAGAAGGTCAGGGCTGGAAATTCCAAGTTTATAATCATGGCTCGGTCTTTCTGGTAACCAACCATTATCCAAGAGCCTACCCAGAGTCATCTCATTAGAACAAAAGACACTTCTATTACCCAGGAAATTACAATGGTTTCAGGAGCATCTGTGTCAAGAACCAGGGTCAAAACCAAATATTAGAACAAAAGATGCTCCTAGTGCTCTTATCACTTAGGACATTACAAGGGTTTCAGGAGTTCTGTGCCAGGAACCTACAGCAGAGACCAATACATATAGTTTCCATTACCTCACACCTGGTATCTGCCATGTTTAAACAAGGGTAAGCAAAATTGGAGACGAATAGAAGAGCATTCTCTAAGCCAGGTTGGCACTTGCCTTCTGGCATAGTCCAGCCTCAAGGACCTTGTGAACAGGAGCTCACCCTGAGTGCACTTTGGTAACAATGTTGGAACGTATACTCATTGGTTTAAACCAATCACAGGACCTTCTAGTAATAAGATGATGGGCCCCAGGGTCAGGACAAAGATTACCTCCTAAAGGACTCACTTCGTACACCCAATAGAAGAACAGGCTTCCTGAGCAGCAGACCACACTGTGCTTTAGAACCGTGCACAGCGGGGTTTGAACTCTATCTTTATCACTGATTGGTCATGTGACTCTAGGATTTTGCAAGCTTTGGTATCTTCATTTAACAAATGGAGATAATATTTATTTTGCAAAATCCTTGAGAAGATTAAATGAGAATACATATAAAAATATATTTTATATAAATAATATAATATGTATAAAGCTAATACATATAACATATAAATAATATCTAATAGCGTATGTAAGATATACTATATAATATAAATAATACATACATAAGTATATAAATATATTTATAAATAAACATATGTAAATGTACTTAAAATATATAACCCTGGCATATTGGGTTGTCTACAACATTAGTTTGCTTTCAACTAGAAAATGAGAAGATTTAAATTCTCAGGACTCATTTTCTGACACTATATCTTAATGGCAGAGCTCTTAGTATGCAATACCAGGGTTAATAAAAACTTCCATTATTTTAGAAGAGACATATAAATTTGTTTTTTTGGTATTCATCTTATTCTCCAGAGATATGACTTCTTTGCAGTTAATTAAAAATGTTTTTCTCTATTACTGTAGTCTTGCTTAAGAGTGTTATTTCAAAGGAAATTTTTAGCTTTTGGCATATCCAGCAAAACAGAATAAATGTAAATATAAAAATTATTTCCAATGACCTTTTTCCCAAAAAGGTAAAAAAAAGTAAAATGCCAAAAATGTGTGATCTAGAATGGATTCGCTACTTGAGTTTTATAATAAATATAATAGAACTCGATCATCATTCATGCCATCCTTTCAGTTTGTTGCATGGATAAACAGTTGCCTGTGATTTTACTAATAAAATCAGGTCTACGGAATAAAAAATTCCTATTCAGCAGAAATTCAAATTCACTGCTCAGGATAGTTGAACTTTATTGAGTATAAGAAAATTTCTCAGGTGTTCCTTTCACAGTTCTGAATATTTTGGCATACATTTTCTACTTCCTTGCAAGGGAATTCAAATCTGAATGATTTGCTCTTTAGTCTTATTATAAAGATGACTCAAAGACAGCTCTCAGTGGAATTATCACTGTAATATTTTCTGCATTAGATGCAATCATTCTCTGGGAGATTTATTTCCAAAGATGTCTACTTTTTTCTATACATTTCTGTTAATAAGTTTCCAAAAGATTAAAAGATCATTAGGGGTAAAAAAAATTTCTAAATTAGATAAGCTTTTATGTTTTTTGGATTTAGAAAAGTATTGCATCCTTAGGCTCATTCAATTATTTTTTCAAATCGTCATTCAAAATCTCTCTATTGTGTATTATTGCAATTGGTAGTATTATTTAATCTGTGACTGTGTTCTCTACAGTGAACAAAACATTTTAAAATTCAGTTCTTATCTAGCTGAGTGACTTTATAAATTCTTAATTTTGAAAGAGTAATGCTTACCTTTTTTTCCTTGTGGTCAGCAGTGACAATTCCAACACAATATATGATTCAGCAAGCACATTAACCATAATGATATTTGATAGTTACTCAGTACCTTCCTCCTGGGGAAGGTTCCAACCACTCTATTAAGAGACATGATAAACAAATATCGGAGATCACAGCATTCACTCCAGAAATGCTGTCTCCCCTAGGGTGAAATTTCTACTGCTTAATAGTGCAGAGTGATGTTTCATGCTGTTTAAAGAAAGTAAGCAAGAAATAAGAGGCCAAGTCACATTTCTAGGCAACTGAATAAGATTTTTTTATATTTCGGCAATGTATATAAACTCTCCAGAGCATCTCAGGCTATGACTCAGGTCTTGCCTTTTGTGTCCAAGTGGAATAGCATGGATACTTGAGGTGGCAGAATGTCAAACCCATATATAAGCAAGGCTTTATCTAGGACATGAAAGCTGAAATATATACTTTGAGCCCATATCCGGACAGGCAAAGCAAGATGGAGAGAAATAATAATTTGGAATATTTCTGAATAAATTCCTAAGTAAACATTTCCTTATTCTATTAGTTCTGAAGAGAAAATGGTCTCCAACAAAAATTGAGCAATATCGTAATATACTCACTATGATAGGCAGACTGTAAGATGAAACCCAATGACCCCCACTTCCCACCTTCTAGAGTTTACATCTTTGTGTAACCCCTCCCGCTAGAGTACACCAGGACTTGTGACGTGTTTCTGACAGAATATGGCAAAGATGAGTGGGATATCACCCCTGTTATTACCGCATGTTACACAAAACTCTATGTTAGCATACTGGAGATAATGTAGTGAGCTTGATGAAGTAGCCAAGTTAGAACTGTGGACCATTTCTAGGATCTGGAGCAGCCTCTAGCCAACAGCCAGCAAAAAGTTAGGGGTCTCAGGCATACGATAGGGAGAAAATGAATTCTGCCAACAACCTGAATGCACTGGAAGTAGATTCTGGCCCAGTCAAGCCTCTAGATGAGAATATAGCCCAGCCGACAACATCTTGATTGCAACCTTGTGAGATTCTGAGCAGAGTACTGTGAAGCTGTACTTCTAAAGCACAGAAACAATGAAATAATAAATCTCTGTTGTTTTAAGTTACTAAGTTTGTTTTAATTTGTTATGCAGGTATAGAAAACCAATATGCCCACTGAAATGGCAAAAATAAACACAAGGAATACCAAGCATTATCAAAGCCATAAACAACTGGAATTCTCATACACTACTGAAGAGTGTAAATTGGTTCAGCCTCTTTGGAAAGCTGTTTGGCAGCATCTAGTAAAACTAAAAAACTGAATACACACAGACACACACACACACATACACACACACACATATATACACATACATACTATGACTCAGCAGTTTCACTCCTAAATGAATGACTAAAATAAATACATATTTATAAAAGACATATCCGAGAAGGTCCTTAGTCACATTATTTTAATAGTCTGAAACTGGAAACAACCCAAATATAATCATCAGCAAAATGAAAGAATTGTGGTTTATTCTTAAATAGAAATCTATACAGTAATGAAAATAAATGAACTACAAATACACACAACATGAAACTAATGAACATAATATGGTGAGAAAGAAGCTGATGGTTTATATAAAGTTCAATAACCACTAAACTATGCTCTTAGAAGTCCGTATGGTAGTTATTCAGGTGGGATAGTAACTAGAAGGAAATAAGAGAATGGCTTCTGGGGGTTGATAATGTAATTTTCTATTTTTTGATATTGATGCTGTGATACATAGGTGTGTTCACTTCGTGATAATTCATCAAGTTATACACTTATTAGGTGTGTACTTTATGAATGCTTCCACAAAGGCAAGTGAATTTACTTTAAATAAAAAGTTTACATAATAATATTTCTATTATATAGCCTCTCTATACCTCTTATGCCTCCAATTCACCTGCCCTTTGTACTTTGGGTACAAAAGAAGAAATAGAAAGAGAAAACATTAAAATAGCTAAAAAGGGGTAAAACCAGGAGGCAAATCCATGTTCTATGTTTGTCAAATAAAAGTCTTCAGACTCTTTTGGATATATATTATGTATTTCTGAACTATTAGAGTATAGGTTATGTACAGTATGCCTTTTTATCTCTCAATACTCCAGTGTGCTTTTTCTAAGAAAATATATTCTTATATAAACCACAGCACAGTTATCAAATTCTAGAAATTTAACATGAATAAAATAATTTAATTTAGTCTGTAGTTCATATTCTTATTTCACCAATTTTCTCCATAATCGACTTTGTAGCATTTTTCTTTTCTTCTTCCCCATTTATCTATTATCAGTATAAGTTCATGGTTTTTAATGATTAATATTTGTTGTCATTATTTATTATTTTGATGTTAAATTTTTACGGATTTGGCCAATGGAAGTCCCTTCAAGCTGCTTCCATGTTCTTTCGCCATGATCCATAATTTTTGAGCCCTTCCCTACCCTCTCACACAAGATGTACGAGACTCACATTTATTTTGCCTACCCTAGCTCGGAAATCAGTCTTTCTCCATTTTAGTTGAAAATGATATCAGAAACCAAAATTTTGGTCTTAGGTATGATCATTGTTACAGGGATGACTTACTTCTATCTAGTTCTTTTGAGGAACAGAGATGAATATACACATACACACACGCACAGGGCTTCCTGTCAATTATATTGCCTTTTTACTTCTGAGTTTCTAACCTTGTCCCTGGTATACCCAGCCAGCTTTTTCCACAATACATAAATGCAGTTATATAGTACTTTATAGTTTATGAGGCACTTTCATGAATATTATCTCCTTTGACCCTCATAAAGACCCTCTGATAGAGGCAGGATAATATTGTTACCATCAACTTATATATGAGGAAACAAATTCTTAACATCTAAGTCATTATTTCAGGGTCACATTGTTGACAAAGGCTTAAAATCCCAAGTCTACTGTTGTTTACGTTTCTCCTCACTTTCCACAAAGGAAAGTTCGTTGGTCCTTGAACATGGCAAGACACTTCTCTCAGAAAAGGTAACACAGGGGAAAGTCAAGAGTTCCCTTCAAATCTATATGCCTACTTAATCCCCAGCTTAACCTACACCTACACATGCGATATGTGAGAGGACTAAGCTGTTTTATTTATGGTTTTTTTTGAATAATATAGTTTTTCATCCTTAGTTTCTGTCTAAAAAAATGTGGCAAAGATATAATACATTGAAATCCACCATTATGAAGACAGTCGAACCACTCCAGGGCTAATGAAAATATGACATAAGCAGAAATTCAGTCTGCATCTTTACAAAATCTTATCAGAAAGATTCCATGTTTAATCATTTATGAATTTAAGAAAGCCCTGCCAAAAAATGCAAGTCATGAGAATTTTACTTTTTGAGCATAGTCTCAGATATTTGGAAATAATAATTTTAGAACATAATGTTATTTTAAAGAGTATGTATATCTATCTTATCTAATATCGTTCTCTCTACACAAGTCATGTCGAATGAATTCAGTTCTATATCCAAACTTATCTCTAGTTTCATAGCCCTGACATATATACAAAAGATGAATTTTTTGTGACAGTTGTGAAAAAAATCATTGCTTCTTATATTATTATTAAATGCATTACATTTCACCTGAGAAGAGATCTTCCATGAGCATAGAAAATTGATTTGATTATCTCAAGAATGGGCATCCACAAAACCCCTCAGAGCTTCTTATACAGAATAGCTTTGCTTACAGGAGGCTTATGGCTCTTTTCTGAGAAAAAGCTCCACCTCGTACTCTTTATTATTGAAATAGCTGTGCTCTGTTAGGGTTTATTGGTTTATCATATTATAAGCTGTTGGATATTCTTCCCGCCATCTAGATCAGAGGTAGTATGTATCACCTCTTCCTGATTCTGTACCTGTGGCAGACATTGCTAATCAATTTTTTTCTGACTTTCTCCTACCACTCATCATCCTTTCCAAACACCTTCCCACTATCTTTATTAGTTTACAGGTAATCTTATAGTTTATAGAGGGGATATTGTTCAATAGGAAAAACATGATGTTAGGAGTCAGGAAGCCTAGGTTATATATACACTTTACCCAGAAGTACTGGTGTCACTTGGAGCTAGTCACTTTACTTCTCTGAGTTTCAGTTTATCTTCTATCATCTCTCTATCATCCTTGAAGTTCCTTTCAAGTACAAAGGTATATATAGTAGTTTAACAGTAACTAGTTTAATAAGAGGAATCTGTCCACTCTGCCTGATTCTGATAAGTGCCTCTATGCACATAAATATGAGGCCCAAATAAAGATGAATATTATGATTCCCACTTACGAAGTGGGACAGGGAATCTAAGTGGAGACTTCATTCATCCATTTATCAAATATTTATTGAAATCTTTTTACAAGCCAGCTACTCTTCTAGGCACTGCAGATCCAGCAGTGAACAAGACTGTTAAAAAACTCTGTTCTGGTGAAGCTTCCATTTTAGAATATGTGATTGGACAAACAATAAACACATAAATATATTAGAGAAAAAATACAATTTCAAATGATGATAAAAGCTATGGAGGAAAACAGAAAACAGAAAAATGGGATGGAAAGGAGCCAGGAAGGTGAACAGGTAGTTTAGAATGGATCATCAAGGTAGGATTCTCTGGGGAGGTCACAGAGCTTTCAGGAAAGGGAGCAGCACATGTGAAGAAAGATTTTCCAAGATGGCTTCATGTATTGGAGGAAGAGAACACTGTCATCCGCCAGAGACATTGCAGCGCAATGAGTGATGGCAGAGTTATTGCATCTGAAGTCAGAGAGGCAGATGAGGAGTCCATCTGCACAGAAGAACATGTCTTCTGCATGAGACAGGAATGATGTTTGCGGGGCAAGATTCTTTCTCCTTGGAAAGAGCCAAGTGTGTTATAAGTGTGGGATCAAGGAACACCAACTGTCAGACTGGCTGGGCCAATTGTTGATTTAGGTTTTTTTTTTTTTACAGAAATTCTAAAACCAAATGGAAATCCAGAACGGAAATCCATGTTTCAGTCTAAGACATTTTCAATATTTTTCCTCTGAAAAGACCAATTACATTCAGCAGAAGAAACCTCAGCCTTTCCTGAAAAGTGGATCATGAGAGGATAATAAAGGCAGAGAGAGCACGCCAATGACAGATGATGCAGAATTAAATTATGCAGCTAATTTGTTGAGAGGCTGGGAAAGGCACTTTACCTCTGTTTTGACAACTGTAAAATGAAGGCTTAGACAAGATAAGCTTGAAGTCCCTTTCCCATTCTAAAGCGGAATTGTTTTTTTGTAGCTCAATGATAGATTTTTTTAAATAATTTTCCTTGCTGTTTAAATAACCCCTGCCATATTGAATAAAAAACAAATTTTTCTAAGGCATACTGTAGTTTACACTTCTCTCTCCAATCTTGTACATAAGAAATTTTTATTATTTAGATGACTTATTTCCATTAGCACATGTTCTCATTAAATTTCACTATGTTAGCTTATAATCCATATTTTGAACAGAATAAATTGAAGACTGAGTCCTGTAGTACTTCACTTAAGACTAACATTTGGAGTTGCTCATTTAATCAGATGGGACTCTGCATATCTGCTTTACTACCAGTATAACTTGCAAATTCTACATTTTTTTCCTTCTGAAAAATTCAATGCAACATTTACCATTTTCCAGGTATCCAGGAACTCCCTATTCTGCAAGATTCCTTAGAGATTAGCAATCTAATTCATAGAACTAGTACTATGACAATTAATTCAATGAGTTCCGGAAGGCAAACTCACTTGAAAGTAAGCTCTCTCTGATAACTCTTAATCTAGGTAGGATTTCAATTCTTTCTCACCAATATCTTATCTACTTTTCTGGTCTGGCCATCAGTCTCCATTGAAGAGAATATAAAGTAAAATCAATATATTCTTATTCTTCTCTTCAAGTTAAATCAAATAAGAAAAGCTTTTATTGTTTTTTATAAGCTTCAATTCTTCCTGGCCATTTATCTTTCTGATAATATCATAATTTGGTACATGCCATTCTTTAACGTATCTTAAATTGTGTGTTCTTCCTTTCATATTTTGTTTGTTTGTATTAAAATGCCATTTTATTTAGAAGGCAAAAGATATTGAATGGGCAGTTCACAAAAAGAGAAATACAAATGGGGAAAAAACATGGGAATACATGATTTACCTAACTGTCAAAAGAATTCAAATTAAAGAAAAGACACATTTTCCCTATCAATTGGAGAAGTTCCAAGGCTAATATAGGTAAGGATGAGGGGATATGGAAACTACCCTATTCTGGTACTGAGAAAATAAACTTGTATAATCTTGCTAAAGGCAGTATCTGATGTGCACCTTTGATCTGGTCCTTCCAAATAATTTATCTTAAGGAAATAATCAATTATGGGTACAGACTCATGTCTAGATAGAAGGATATTTATCATAGGGCTGTTAATAATTTAAGGCAACCCAAATGTTCAACAGCAGGGATTATGAGTTAGGTTAAATGAGTAATGGTACATCCATTTTGTGGAATTCCATTAACCTCTTAAACATAAAATGTAGAAAAATATTTAATGATAAAGAACATGTTTACAATATATTAAAACACAGATTTCAAACCTGATTATACCATGATCCAATTATCAGAAATATTTTTATACGTATAAATAACTTAATTACTTGTCCACACATGAGATCCTGAGCTAGACATTTAATATATATATATGTATATGTATGTGTGTGTATATATATATGTATCATATATGATATATATATGTATATATGTATATATATATCATTGTCTCAATAGCAGACAATATTAGTTGCCTATCTACCATCTACCAACCACTTTCCTTTTTTTCTTACGGCAGACTTCCAATTTAGTTCAGTTGTTCATTCCTCCATTTCTCTCCCACTTGACTTTGGAGTAAATCTTAAATTTAAACCAACCATAGTAGCCCTCTTTGGGCAGTTCTGGTCAGTTTGACTTAAGGGAAAGTCTATTGGTATGTACAGGGTAGCTTCTGGAAAAGTATTCCTGCGCTTAAAGAATCATGCTGGAAAAGATGGACCCTTTTACTTTGGTTGGATTTTATCTTTTCTGAATATGATGCAAGGAACTGTTACAGCAGTTTATGTCCATGAGAATAATTAACCATTTCCAGTACTCTTTATTCCTTTGTGTAAATCCATGTTTCTGTCCAGAATTTTCTTTCTCCTTGAAGGACTTCTTAAAATATTTCTTACAGTGCAGGTCTGCTGGAAAAGAAAAGCGAGTTTTTCTGTGTTTGAAAAAGTTGTTACCTTATTTTCATTATTGAAATATATTTTTACTGAGTATGGAATTCTAAGTTGAAAGCTTTTCTGTTTACTTTAAAAATTTTTGTTTGCTGTCTTCTCACATACATTATGAGAAATCTTCTTTCATCCTTATCTTTGTGTCTGTACATAATGTGTTTTCTTCCTTAGGTTGCTTTTAAGATTTTATCACTGGTTTTGAGCAAATTAATTAGAATGTGCCAAGGTATGGTTACCTTTCTGTTTTCTGTGCTTAGGGGTTAATTTAGCTTTTTGGATTTGTGAGGTTATAGTCTTTGTCAGTTTGGAAATTTTTTGACCACTATTTTTTCAAATATTTTTCTGTTCCCCATCTCTCACTTCTCCTTTGGAGACACTAATGGCAAGTATATTATTAGGCTGCTTGAAGTTGTCTCACAGCTCATTATTACCATATTTATTTAAAGAGTTTTTTCTCTCTCTATGCTTCATTTTAGTTTCTATTGCTTTATGTTTTAAAGGTCACTAAACTTTTCTTCTATTGTGTCTTATCTAGTATATTTTTCCATCTAGTATATTTTTCACCTCAGACATTATAGTTCTTATGTCTAGAAATTTTATTTGGGTGTTTTTAAAAAATACCTTTTCTACTTAACTTTTTAAACTCATGGAATATAGTTAAAACAACTCTTTCAATGTCCTTGTATGTTAATTCTAAAATCTATGTCAGTTCTAGGTCAGTTTCAATTAATTGATTTTTCTCCTCATGGGTCATATTTTCTGCTTTCTCATGGCTGGTAATTATTGATTGGATGCCAGATTGTGAATTTTACCTTGTTGAGAGTTGGATATTTTTATATCATAATTAATATTCTTGAGCCTGGGATGCAGTTTAGTTACTTGAAAAAAGTTTAATCCTTGGGGTCTAATTTTTAAGATTTATTAGGCAACCCCAAAGCAGCATTTAACCCTAGGGCTAATTATTTCTCACTATGGAAGCAAACTCTTCTGAGCACTCTACCAATGAATGATGAGGTTTTCCAGTTGGGCTGATGGAAAAAGGCACTATTCCCAACCTTGTATTGGTGTGAGGCACCATTACCTCTAATTCTTTCAAGTGATTCTTTCCTTAGCCTCAGGCAGTTTCCTCAGATGTGTGTGCTGATCAGCAAGCACTCTGCTGAATAATGGGGGTGGAGGGGTTGGAGGAGAGGGACTGTCTGCAGACTTCTAGAGTTCAGTCTCTGTGCAAACTTCTCCTGTCTCTTATTCTGTCTTATGAACTCTAGCCACCTGAAGTCTCTCAAATCCTCACCTCTGTCACCTCAACTTGGACTTGACTGGGGTTCCCCATCCTTGAACCGCAGCCTAGAAACACTCTCAAGGCAGCAATCTGGAGCAATTGTAGGGCTTGGCTCTTATTCTACTCATCTTTCACTGTTCTTAGTTGCCTAATGTCCAATTTCTTGAAACCAGCATCTTCAATATTTTGTCCATTTGTTTGGTTGTTTCAGGTGAGAAAATAATTCTGAAAGTGATGAGTGTTGCTTTTAGGTCAATGATTTTAAAAGAAAGAGCAAATTTTCCATTCATTCTCTTTCCTGTTACAGGGAAGGCTGAAATCACAGTTGAGAAAGCAGCACCAAGACATGGTGGCCATTCCATCAGTCTCAGTTCTTAGAGCAGAATTCCCTATCAACCTGCCATTCAACATGTAGAATGACCAAATGTAAACATTTATTACATAAAACCATTGAGATCTGGGAGTTAATTTGTTAATGCAGTAAACATAATCTAATCTGACTAACACACTCTAAAATAATATACATCTTTTTTTACAAACATTTTCTTAATATCTAAGTCATAATAACAGAATTTCAAA
This sequence comes from Pteropus alecto, assembly GCF_000325575.1. Lineage (NCBI taxonomy): Eukaryota > Metazoa > Chordata > Mammalia > Chiroptera > Pteropodidae > Pteropus > Pteropus alecto. Next base: position 5,350,979 of record NW_006443138.1, on the reverse strand, counting down.
TAATCTTGACCACTTGGAAATAGCAATAATAATTTTTTAAAAACTTTGCCAAATTAATTTTGGAGCAGAGAAAAAATGTTATTACAAACTATTTAGGAAATAATGGCAATGAAAACAGTTTATAAAAATAAACAGAATACTGCAAAACCTATATGCAAAGGAATATTAATAGCTCATTGAATTTAACACTAGAAAATGTACCCTGACCAAATATATCTTATTCCAAGCATGTTTTAATGTAAAGAAATCTACTAATATAAAGCATCTACCCAAACAATTAAAGATGAAAAATAATCTCCACAAATGCTAAACAGAAAATTTTCACTCTGGTTTTTTTTTAAAAAAAAACTCTTAGTAAATGAGGACTAGGAAGGTGGTTCTTTAAAATTGTAACTAAAATGCCTATGTCAAACCCACTACTAATATCATATTCAATCACTAAATGCAGAGCTTTCTTATTCTGAAGTAATGAAAAGACAAAGGCTTTCTCAATCAATATTCTTATTTACCAATTTTCTGCAAACATTGGCCAATGTAAGACAATAGAAAGCAAAAGCAAAACTATCATTATTTGGAGACTCTGTTACCTATCAAAACTCGAGAAAATCCACTAAAAATATTTTAGAAGCAATAAAAAAAATTTAGCAATGTGACTATACATAAATAAAAATTAGATTTTTATATGCCAGCAAAATTCAGCTTTGAGCAAATAAAGGCCAGTTGCCAGAGTGCACACAAATAGACCTCTGTGACATTTATTAAGAGTACTGAAGCAGTACATGATATATGTTTAACATTGCCTTTCATATTCTGAAAAAGCACATAGAGATATAACAGGACCAGGTGTCAGGCACTAGGAGAGGGATCCTGCCATAGAGATATGGGACCTATAATCTGCTTAAACTGGAGAGGCACCAGTCCCTCACCAAGCATGACCAAGACTATGACAGAAACCTGTCCTTCATGACTACACTGCCACCTCAGCATTGACAGTTTGGGAAGTACCAGCTCTTTCTCTGACATTATTTGAGGACTGCAGCAGATGCTATTATTCAAAAATGGTCACAGTAATATTTCTAATCCCATGTATTCTTCTAGATCCTTGCCATATTCCATTAAGAGTAGGGTCTATTTAGCCTCTCCTTGAAGTAAAGTGTGCCTGTGACTACTGTGACCAATAGAATACAGAGGAAGTGATGTTATGTGACTACCAAAGCTAGTTCAACAACAGGACATAGTATCCAACTGGTGCTTTCTTTTTGGGAAGTTCACATTAGGGAAACCAGTCACTTCCTTATGCTGAGAGGAAATCCAAACTAGCCTACATGGAGGGCTCACATGAAGAAGTCAATGTAGAGAAGAACTGAGGCACCCTACCCAACAGCAAATATTAACCACCAGACATGTGAGTTAATAAGACTTCAGATAATTTCAGTCCCCAATTTCTTGTCTTCCAGCTGAGCTCCAGACATCAAGAAGCAGAGAGAAGGGGTGCTCACTGTGTCTTGTCCAAATTCCTGGTCCCTGAATGTAATAAATGATTGTTTTCTGGCACTACGCATTAGGATAATTTATTATGCAATCCTAGTAACTAGAACAGAGACAAGAATTTAAGTCTTGCATTTGTGGCTTATATGACCAGTGGCTTGATCCACCACCTCAATATTATGCCAGAATTATCACTTTAACACTTGACTTTATCTAAGATCTGTGGAGTTCTGCAGAAGGCCAATTATCTGGGAGCCAAATTGCAAGAGATAAGTTAGCCATTGCCTCTGAGCCAGATAGAAAATAAAGTGGTAAAAGATCACATTCATAATAATGGCCAACAAATATACCTAGAAATTTAGAAATTTGTAGAGCCTAAAAAGTGAATTTTCTTCTGAAGAGCATGAAGGAGAAAACATTTTTCTAGAAGGAAACATTCAATATTGAAAATATGTGAATATTCACAAATTAATGTAATTAATTTAGGATTAATGTAATTCTGTGTAATTACATTATGTGTAATTAATGTAATTAATTCTAATGGGAAATTTTAAAAGATTTTTCTTGAATTACACATATTTAAAGCTCATCTGGAAAAATCGGGAGACAGAAACAAAACAAATTTCAAACAGAAGTTTAATATTAAGAATATTAATTATAAAAGGGGATTTAAATAATGAGAAGTTAGCTAGTGAAAAAAAAAGAGCTAAAGAATATAAGGATAACATAAATACTTAGCAGCCATGGATTTAGGGCTGCTAGAAGGAGAAGCCTCTCCCAAGGGCTGAGATCTAGACCTTGTTGAAAATACAGATGTGGCTCACTGAATGGCAAAGAACTGTGCACCGGTGGATCTTGCTTGAAATTTGCATTCTGGAGTGCAGGGGGAAGCTGTTCACTGGTAGATGTCTCTCTGAAAACATTTTACTACAAAACTGGTTATACAAAAAAGGGAGTGCCGGGGGAATCTGATGTCTGCTGGGTACTTCAGACTAACGTGCAGCTCAGGAGCTAGGCACTAAACAGTCCTCGCCTGCTGCAGAGTCTGTCAAGCAAGCCTCCATTACTGAGAACAAAGGCCTCTTCCTCTTGCAATATCTCTTTAGCGCTCTCTGCTGATGAAGATTAACATCATGCCAGGTGGCTAAAGAAAATATTTACAGGACCCAGCTCCAGTTTCCCAGAGCATTCAGTGAAGGGTGAATTTGGAGCTAAGATACAATAAATTGATCACTGACAAAGAAGGTGATTTGGATCACTACTACCTAATATTAAAATATGCTTTAAAACTGTAATAATGAAAACGATATGAGAGTGGCACAAGACTAAAGAAACTGATTAATAAAAGAGAATAAGGGAATTAAAAGTCAGAAATATAAATGTGTGCTATATATGTATATGTACACATATGTGTATATACATAAACATATAAATTTATCTATGAAAGAGTAACATTTCAAATCCTTGTGATAATTACTTGTTAAGAAGATTAGCACAAGGTTAGATTTCCATTTTGCACCATACACCAAAACAAATTTCAAATGTATTAAAAAATTAAACTTCAGAAAGCTTGATTGTTTAATTTTTATTGCATCAATTCTCCCTGGTACTACCAATGAAGCACAGGTCCCAGTACCAACCATTTGCTGGCATCTATCACAAGTAGGACCCTAATAGAGAAGAGTCCTCTTTAAATTCACTTGAAGGAGGTTAACTTGGAAATCAAGAGCTCTGTTGGAAGCGAGTTTCAACAAGGCACATCCAGGTTGGTAGGAAAACAATAAAGGTACAGATGGGAGATGCAGACTGATAACAGCAACGCTGAGCTATAAGATCAGCATACCACCCCTGAGAAAGAGAAGCCAAATATATCATATAAAAAATGTAGAATGGTATCTAAAGAAATTAAAAGATCATGACAATAGAAACATCTTAATTCTTGTGAGGAACAAGAATTATTTACTTCCTCTCATGGCAGTTCCAATAGATGAAGCAAGAGATTTTGCTAAAGAGAATGGTCATCCACTGTCATCCACTCTAAACTTCACCAAGTTAGAACTGCTTTACAGGCAATCCTCCCAGGGATATATCATATTGTTTCTCAGAAACAAATGAAAGATGTGAAAATGACTTCTCTCTAAACAATAATGTAACCCTAATTATGATTTACCAACCATTAATAAAAAGTCAAAGGTATGACGAGGTCATAACGTATAACTCAATACTCTTTTTTACCTATGCTGTTGTATATAATTTAATTTGCAAGTCATATACTTAAACATATGTGAAATTCACCTAGCTAAAATATAATAACAATTCTTAAAAAAGTCTTTTAAATTTCCTTAAAAATAGAGTTAAATATTTGTCTAAAATCAGAGAGCACAGTCTTTTTTAACATAACGGCAAATGAAAAAACAATTAAGGAAAATTGACAGATTATCTAAAAATTTAAATCTTATACATGAGAAGACACCTTAACTGGAATTTTAAGGCCAAATTTCAGAATAAAATTTGAAAAATTTATAATAAGTTTTGACTATCATTAATATGTAAAGAGTTCTTGCAAATCAATAAGAAAAATTTAAAAGCCAGTAGAATTGTGCTAAAACATTATTGGGTATTTTAGAAATAAATCTAAGTATTCAGTAAAAATATTGCCTCATTAGTAATCTAAGAAACATAAATTTAAAGAAAAATGAATTTTTTCTATTAAATTGGCAAATATATTTTGAACTATATCAAATGTTTTAGAATTATGCATACTCTGTCATCTAGCAAAACATTATCTTAAGGGAGTAATAATGGATATTCACAAAAGTATATGGCCAAAGTTGTTAATGACAGTGTTATTTGTAATAGCCTAAAAATGTAAATCCTTTAGAAGTCAAACAATAGGAGATTAAATTAAATCAATTTTGATAAATTCCTACAATAAGAAAAATACAATAATGTAGTAGTTAAGAGCACAGAGTCTAGTTTTAAGTTAGCTGGATTCAGATATGAATCTAGTAAATCCTGACTTTAGAGCCTTGGGCAAGTTATTTACTTTTTCTAAATCTCAGTATCAGTGAAGAGCCTAAAAGTGCTTAAGAAGATGATGGACATGAGCATTAAAGGAGAGAATCCAACAGTGCACTCATTATATACTGTCTAGATGATATGCCGATGAAAATTAGCTATCGGTATTTTCTTTTATAGAATATCATGTAGACATTAAAATGATGTCTCAGTAGACCATATAATAAAATGGGGAAATGTTTATGATGTATCGTTAATAGGAAAAAGCAAGATATAACATTTTATGTATAGTATAATACAAATTGTATAACAAGAGAAACATAATGCAGGTATTAAAAAGCCAGAAGGGTACATCAAAATGTTAACAGGGTTATTTCTAGATGACTAAACTATTTTCTCCTTTGTAATTTTCTACATTTTCTGCATTTCCTTGCAATGAACACCTATTTTGTAATAAAAATAGTCATCATAAATAAAAATGTAATCTGATATATGGCTGAGTATGTCCAGATTTCCTCTCCTCAACCATCCCAAAAGATTATACAACTATACTAAAAGGTTATATCATTTTTATTTTTCCAAAGTTATAGTACTTATTATACTTTATCAACATTTCTTTTTTTTTGTATGTAGGCTATGATTAAATCCAAAGTAACATTTTCCCTTCACTGCTTTCCCTGCCTTCTGGCAGATAGAATTATCAGGAAGGCATGTCAAGAATGTATTTTCCTGGTAATAACAGATATAGTGCCAGTGACTCATTTGAAGTGGTGTTTTAATTTTTTTTTCCTTTGGATCCTGATAGAAGTAAGAGTATAGACATAATGACCCTTTGCTGATTTGCCAATATTCAAAAGAATTTTTTTCCTTTGTTAGAATTAAAGCCAATATAGAATCTATTTGTACCTTTTAGAATAAACTATTCTAAGCTTCTTAAATAACAAATATAAAATGTTTGAAATGATAATATTTTAAGTGCCAAGCATGTAATAGATGATCAGCAAAGATTTATATGAAATAGAACTGAAATAATTACCAGGCACTGTGTACAAAATGTTCGTATTGAACTTACTAAGTTCTTAAATTTCAGACATGTGTTTCACTATTTTCAGACAGAAGACGTCTATAAAGTTTTGGTCTGGGGACTTGGGAACCCATATTTTAACTTGCTATTCATCCTACAAAAGTCCCTGTCTTTACTGTTCGTTCTCTTAGAGCTTGATTAATACTCTGTATCACTGGTAGAATGTCCATCATATTAGTCGGGATTAGATTTGGTTAATTTAACAGAAAATACAACACAAAATAGCACTTGCTATTTTAGAAAAGTTTAAGTTAAGAACTCTGAAGGCAAGCAGTCCATGACCAGTAAGGCAGTTCCACGAGTTCTTCAGAAACTTCCACACAGTCCTTCTGATTCAACATTCTGCCATCCCTGAAGGGTGTCCTTGACTCCAGGATCCAGGATGGCTGACGGAACTCCAACCAGCACAGTCATGTTCCAGGCTGCATGGTACCTGTTGGCTAAGCTGTCTTCCTTTTAGGAAAGATTATGCTTCTGAGATCACTCACGAAGCTATTGGCTGCTGTTAGGTCCTTGCTGACTGACTATTGGCTAGAAACATCAGTTTCTTGCCATATGAGTCATTCCATGCAGCAGATTTCAACATGGCAACTGGCTTCCCTCAGAGTGAAAGAGTGAGAAAGGACACCCTGACATGGAAGCCAAGATCTCTTTGTAACCTAATCTTGGAAGTCACATCCCCTCATTTTGTCATGTTCCAGGCATTGGAAGGTCCATTCCATACTCAAGAGGAGGCAAATCGAGAGAGGAATTATTGGGGACCATTTTCGAAGTGGCCCACCACAAAATCTCATTATACATGGCCACATATACAATAAGAGAGTTTGGAAATATAACTTTTAGCTGTGTAGTAAGTAATAAGCTCAGCTAAAACTCAGAATTCTGATGCTAAAAACGTGGGGAGAATTATTTGGCAACAATTAGTATTCTCTATTACCCTCACTGACCCTTCGCTCTTCACATCATGAACTCCCTTTTTTCTCCTGTCCTTCTTGCCCTTCTATTACAGTCTCCATGCTAAACCCTTTGTTAAACAGAGTCTTCCATATTTATTATTGTTATGTAAGAATATTGGGTGCAAAGCATTATCTTCTTGACTCATATTCATCAGAATGCTCAGGAATGAACAGTTTCACTCATTTTACTCTCTAAACCTCTCTTCTATATAGAACCTAATGTCAAAACGATAAGCTCTTTCTTTGTAAAAGCTCTCAGAGCCATGTCTTTCTTTCCATTCACACTATAACTACCTTTATACAGACTCTCAACATGTTATATATAGAGACGATCCCCCCCTTACTTACAATATCTCCTTAAACCCATCCTAAATAATCCTATAAGAAGAATGTCCCTAAAGAGCTACAGAAAGGCATAATAGAAAGAGGATTTTGGAAACCTGGGATCTAGTTTGCTTTGTTCCTATGTGTGACAAATAACTAACTAACTAACTAACTAACTAACTAAATAAATAAATAAATAAATAAATAAATAAATAATAAACTGTGCTACCTCACAGAAACTACAAACTCCTGTAAGACTCAGTTTCCTCCTCTGTGATTTTAAGATATGTAATAGTAGGAGCACAATAAAATTCCTCAGCAGTGGAAGGGATATATGAAGTAGCACGCCTTGCAGCTTTCTCCTGTTCCCTCAGATTCCATACTCTTTGAAGTGACAACATAATTATCAGTGGCTTGATCCAGGTGTGTCCAGCAGCTGGTAAGGGGGTAGGAGACTCCCCAAGCTTATTGTTCAGGTGTGTTACGTTTCACCATCTCCTAACTCTTCTAAATCACGTACCTCCCCAACTGAGCCCAGCAATGGGGTAAATGAATGAATGGGCAACCTTCCCATTGCCCATTCATTCATTTACTTAACAAATATATACTAAGCACCTACATGTGCCAGAGTCTTTGCTGGGTGCTTAAGGAGAGGACAGTAGAAAATATAAATTTAATGGGGAAATTACACAATTTAAGAAGCAGTAGCAGTAAAATATGATATGTATTTGATAAAAGATTTCATGTGAGTACTTAATAGGAGCATTTAATCTAGTCTGGGAAGATTGGACAAAAATTTACCAGGGGAAATAAAGTCCAAACTCCTTTTCTTCCAATTCCTCCATGTTCAATCCCACCGACATTTTTTAACTGTATGTTTACTACTCCCCCTTGTATATCCTACTCTCCAACCAAAATGGATTATCCATTCTGTGCTGAATACACTCTACACTGTCATAAAACCGCTGTCTTCTTCTAGATTAGAAAGCTACATATCTTGGAATCCCTCTCTTCTTCCTATTGCTGAGCTGTAGATATTTCTAAGCAGTATTTCAGATGCTGGGAGCTTTTCATTCTAGCCTAGCAAGAAAGTTTTAGGGCCATATTTTTCTGGGCTGATTTTATTACTGGTTTGTCTCCTTTAAAATCATTTCAAACTCTGCTGTTCAGCTACCACCGCACAGCAGTCTATAATCTACAAAGTAACTTACTGGATTTGTTGTTCTAGGGTACAAGCATTTGCTCCACAGAAGTTCATCAATGGCCCCCTGAAGGATTCTGGGGATGTTTGAAATCCATTGAGATAGAGAAGTATGTTGGAGACTTTGAAACATGTTTTAATAATAGCATCTAAATCCCTTGTTGTAATGTCAGGCATGGGTGCATAAAACAGATTGGTTCTAACCGTGCCCATTATGTATTTGTGCTTCACACCATTAATGACAGGTGAGAAATTAAACCAACCATTTTCAGCACTACCTCAATGTACCATTCCTCCAGGAAATCATTTCCTCCAGTCAGTCAGGCACTGTGAAGTCATTTCAAGTATTTCCATCACTCCTATTGCAGCCAAATGTTTGATATTCTTCCACCAGTGTAAGCCTTTCTGAAAAGAGTTTAAAATACAAATTGACGTTTAAAGGATTGAACAGGACAGTGATTGAACTCTGTTCTTGGCTTGGATTCTGCCAGCCATTTGCGACATGACTATCACAAGACACCTGCCCACCCACACCTGCTTTCCTGTTATGAATTAGGAATTGATGGTTGAGGGAGGTATGTGCCTAAAAGAATGTCTGTGAAATCCATGGAATGCTTGAAGAGATTGTTATATAATTTAGGTTCATCACCACCCATATTAATCAGCCTCTCTTCTTGATACATTATTCATGCCAATTAATTAATATAATTAGTAGTACTCAACTTTGTCTTTCACAATGAGCACAGCACCTCTTTTGTCTTTTTTTCTTATTTGCATTTAGCTCGTTACTTAGCAGTAATCAACCATACACACTTCACTCATGGAAAAAGCAACACATTAATTCTCACCAGTCATTAAATAAATTCCTTTATTTCTGAGAAAAAATATCACCCCTCCCCACAAACAATCACCATTCTCTGCGATGCTTTAGTACACTGGCTGCCGATAATTATTCTTGCCATTTTTTGTGCAAAAAAAGCTGAGAGTCTGAAAGCCGACAGCATTTGATTTTTTTCATGCCTTATGCAAAAATTCATTCACCTCGAATCATTAGGACTGGCCTCACTGATGGACTAAAAATTCTCTTCAGTGCAAGACTGAGGCATAGATATAGCCGAAGGCAGTTTCAAGTTTTGACTTGAAATTGACATCAAACATTGGCACCACTACCTAGCCGGAGGTTAGGAGAATATTAAGCCAACCTAAGGCAAAAATTATAAGGAAGTAAAACCTACTTTGAATTCTGCCTTCCTACCTTATATTTTTATTCTATCTCAGTATTCATATGCTGCTCATAGTGTCCAATTTCTTCCCAGTTCTGTGCCCCATTTACTCTTTTCTTGTCCCTTATGAAGGTTCTATTCCAATGTTACCTAGAATCTCAGAGTTGAAAAAGAACATAAACTTGTCTGGTGCATCGATCCTGGGCATCAATTCTGCCTGCAACATTTGTCAAAACATTTTCCAGCCTCTACTTGTGATCCCCTAATATGAGAAATTCATTTCCTCTGGAGGTGGTTCATTTCATTTTGAAAGATGTAATTGATTAAAATAATTTTAATAAAAAATTAAAATTTTAAATTTTAAAAATTAAAAAATTAAAAAATTGTTTTTCATGAATCAAAACCTTCTAATGATTAGTTTCTACTTGTGAAATTTTATTCATCTTTTTGTTTATTGAGGAGGGAAGAATCTTTAAGAGTAATGTTAAAGGTTTCTGGAGGAATAGAGGGTGGGGTGAAAACCTCCAGGTGGACAGAGAAAGCAGAAAGAACAGAATGTGGAAAAGCACAGAAAACCTAGCTGCAAGTGGTTTGGAGTAGACAGCTTTATTCTTCCTTATCTGTTTTCTTTTCCGTCTTGGAGAATCCTTCATCCTTTACCAACCACATCCTTCTCCAACATCTTGTGCTACCTGATATCATCATTCTATCATCTACCTCTCTATTCCTCCTGTATCCTTCCAATAATGCTTCAGTCATCCCCAACATAAATGCCTTCCATCAACCCTGCCTGGCCTCTGGTGGCCACTCCTCCTGTATCCTTCCAATAATGCTTCAGTCATCCCTGCCTGGCCTCTGGTGGCCACCTTCCTCCTCCTTTTCATAATTAATTCATGGAGAGTAGTCCAGTGCCCCTTAAGATGTGGTTCATGAACAACTCGTATCAGAGTCACCAAAGTCCTTGTTTAAACTGCAGCCTCCTAGGTTCCAACTTGAGAACTAATGAATCTAAAGTTGTGTGGCACTCTGAGATTGTTCTTCTTTTAAAACGAAGCTGCTCTAATATTTGAGCATCACTAAGGTAGCCAGTACTCCCAGTCTCTTCAATCCACTATAAGAAAGCTCCCATCCCACTTCTTTACTAAAGCTATACTCACAAAGGGCATCAATGAACTCCACACTGAGAAATCTCAGTCTCGTCTCTGCAGCAATTCTCCCTTCTTAAAGTTCTAGCCTCTTGCTTTCTGAAATCACCACCCTTTGGTAATTTTACTCCTTACTTTGTGTCCTCTTTCTCTGACTCTTCATTTGCTCATTCTTTAAACAAAATTCTTTCCCAGACATTCCTCCATGACCCTTTTCTCAATCTACACATGTTCTCTGAGGAGTTCTTCTAAATTACGTTCCCAGTACCATCTATATATGATCCCCAAAACTCGTTCTGCTTCACCTCTATTTGAAGCTGTCTATAGTCATAGCAAATCACTCAAGTCAACATTTAAAAAACGAAATTCACTCTACAGTCCCCTCCAACCTGTTTCTCCATTTTTGAGTTAATATCAGTGAGGATGCTTTCAACTTCAACAGAAAATCCAGACTCAATTTGTTTAAACAATAAGGAAAATTATTGCACATAATGATAATTTTAATTTCACAAATGAGACTTCTGAAGAAAGGTCAGTCCCTTGATTGGTTTTAGTCAAGGGCTAAATTTCACCAAGCAAGACCCAACTTCTTTTGTTTTCCTTCGTGTCATTCTCAGCCCATGGGCTAATCCTCACGCTGGCCTCCCATGAGATGGCTGCTGCAGTTCCAGGCATCACATCAAGACAAAGCAGTCCATTGGAAGGAAATAGAGACTATTTCATTTCCTGTTTGTTTTCATATCGGCCAAAAAAACCTTTCCCAGGAGCCTTCTAGAAGACTTCTTCTCTCAGCCCATTGGCCAAAATCGTATCACATGAACTTTCAAAAATCATCTTCTATAAAATATAATGAGAGGGGTCACCGTGGCAGGCCCACTTCTCTTGCACCATATGGTTTCTTTCAGGATGGGGGGGTATCTGAATAGAGTCAGGGTTCTGTTAGAAAAAAGAGCAAATAGTTGAATCAGCTGTGACTAGGTTTGACTTATATTAACAAACACCCAGATCAGTAGTGGTTTAAATATTTTTTAAAAAGCCAGAGGCAGAAAATCTAGGACAGTTGTACTAGCTCCATGAAGTGATCAAGGACCCAGCCTCCCTTTAAACTTTCTGCTCTTCTGTATGAGGCTTCCATGCTACAGTCCATCCAATATCTTCATTCTATGCAGTAGGGTACTAGAAATGAGATGCAAGGGCCCACTCTTTCTCTTTTAAAGAGACTTAGCAGATACTCCAAGCAAAATTTCTTCTTATGTAGGAAAGGAGGCTGGTAAATGTTGATTTCAGCTTGATTCATTGTCCAGGGCTTTGTTACTAAGGAAGAGGTCCACAGGGAGGCAACCAGCAAATCTGCCATGCAGGGAAGCAGTAAAGTACAGGCAGCTGGTAGTCTGCTACTCTCACTATTCATTTCCCCCAAGTCATTCAGGCTAGAAACCAAGCCTCTTCTTTAATTGTATTTTTTATCATTTGACATATGCAATAGGACACTGAGCCCAATGATTCTATCTGCAACATATTTAACAAACCTTTTCTTTTTAAGTCAATTCCCACTGTCCCTGCCTTAGATCAGAAGTTCATGATGTCTGGACTCTTGTAATAGTTCCTTTCCAGTCTTTGTATCCAGACTGTTTCATTCTATTTCCCATACTACCTTCAGATTCCTTCTTAAACACAATTCTGATTTACTAAAATAACTACAATACCACTCTTGCTTATTAAATAAAATTAAACAGCTTAGTATACCAATCAAAACTCTTAATACTGTGACCCCAACCAACCTCCCACTGCGCCCTGCACTTTGGTCACACCAGACGAAATCCTTTTATAGCCACCAAGGTAAACACTGATTCATTTAGTGATTTCTTTTTTTTTTTTTTTTGCTAACACATTACAATATCTGTTAACATATATTTTCCTCTTGCTTCACAGAGTGCCAAATACTTTCAGCCAAGGAGATCCCAATGTGCTTTCCTAAGTTATATCTATTCTGAAATATGCATACTTTGTTCTCTGGTGGCCTCTCTGTAATTTTTTTTGTGATTTGGCAAACAATTTGGATCTATGATGGCTAACTAAAGGTCTGAGTGTTATATTCTTGAACCGATCGTGATGGAACAAAGGAAAAATAACTATCCGGACTTAAAATGCAGGTTCTTTGCTGTTGTCGTTATTGTTGTTTTCCAACTTTATCGAGGTATACTTGACAAATAAAAATTGTATATACTTAAAGTATACAACATGATGTTTTGATATATGTAAACATTATGAAATGATTACCATACTCAAGCTAATTAACATATCGATCAACTAACATAGTAAGAATTCTTAACAACTACTCTCTTAGAAACTTTCAGGTATATAATACAGTATTTTTTTGAGATATACAATGTGATATATTGTAAAGTGATGACCACAATAATGTTATCACATTCTTCACCTCGAATAATTACTACAGTTGACTCTTGAACAATGCAGGAGTTAGGGGCATTAACTCCCCCACACAATAAAAAACCAACATATAACTTTTGACTCCCCAAAAACTTAACTACAAATAGCCTACTGTTGACTGGAAGCCTTACCAGTAACATAAACAGGCGATTAACACCTATTTCGTATGTTATATGCATTATAGACGGTATTTTTACAATATAGTAAGCTAGAGAAAAGAAAATGTAATTAAGAAAATCACAAGGAAGAGAAATTACATTTACATTACTTATTGAAAAAAATCTATGCGTAAGTAGACCCACGCAGTTCAAAGTTGTGTTGTTCAAGGGTTAACTGTATTTTTTTTTGTTGTTGACATTATGGTGAAAACATTTCAGATATACTCTCTTAGGAATTTTCAAGTAAACAATACAGTATTGTTAACTACAGTCACCATGCTCTACATTAGATCCTCAGATCGTACAACTCTTATAACGGGAAGATTGTACCCTTTGACCAACATCTCCTCATTTCCCCACTTCTCCAGCCCCTGGCGAAGACCATTCTCCTCTCTGTTTCTATGAGTTCAGTTGTTTTAGATTCCACAAAGAAATGAGATTTTTCAGTATAAAATTTAAGTTCCAAGAAGGCTCAAAGCACCTTCAAGAGATAATAGAGAAAAAGAGCAGCAACCATCAGATAATTAGGGATTGGTGAAAATCCTTTGACATTGAAGACTCACTATAAATATTACTGCAAAAAAATATTCTGCAGAGCAAAAAGATTCATTATCCATTATTTCTGTTAGGAGATGCTTAGGTAGGAGACACATCATGACTCCAGGAATCTGAAGACAAATAAAGATAAATAGCCAGGGGGTAATAATGAAAAAATATTTCCCTGAATTTATGCTATAGCAACCCATATTTATTGATTTAGTTAGTGCTTTCGTGTCCAGGAATGCATCCCACCTTCATGTACTTACAGGCAAAAGCAGATTTATCATGAAGCTAGTAAAGCTGAAGCATAAGGACCTGTTTGAGGTTCATGGAAGGACCAAAGCTATACATTCATGTCACTGCGAGGTATTTTTTAATAATTTAAAAGTGATGGGAAAATTGCAAAAACAGATGACATTGTTACAATACCAGATACCCAATCTGAGTTTTGCCAGTTGTCTCCACATTGTGCTTTATAGCAAGTGACTTAATTTAGGATCATGTATTGTACTTACTTTTAAATCTCTTTAGACTTCTTCAACCTGGAACTCTTCCTTAGTCTTTGCTTGATTTTCGTGACCTTGAAGGTTTTGAAAATTATAGGCCAGATATTTTGTAAAATGTCTCTCAGTTCGGGTTCATCTGAGGTTTCCTCGTATTTAGACCTAGCTCATACATCATTAGCAGGAACATCACAGAAGTAACGCTGTGCGTGTTCTTCTCATTGCATCTTCTCAGGTAGTAAGAACATGACTTCCATTTGTCTAATTAGTGGTGATGTTAACTTTTACCATGATTCAGGTGCTGTTTGCTGAGTTTCTCTAGTCTAATGTTACTCTTTTCCCCTTTGTAATTAGTGTAGTATGGGAGATATTTTGAGTATGTGAATTTCCCTATTCTTTTACTCACTGGTCTTAGCATTTATTAATGACTTGAATTATTACCGTAATGGTTGCCAAAAGATGATTTTCTAATTTCCTCATTCCTTCCACATTTACTAGTTGGTGCTCTACTGTCAGTAAAAGCTTTTTCTTCTCATTTGTTATTTATTAATTAATTAATGTTGGTGTAATTCACAGTTATTATTTTATTCAATGATCAATTTGGCCTTTACTTGATTTTGATGTCAAATTGTCCCAGATTTGGCCAGTGGGAGCCCTTGCTTCAAGCTGGCTTCCATGAATTTTGACTTGACACCATCATTCTATGAGCACCTCTTGCTTTCTAAAATAACAATATTCCCAAACGTATCCTGTAATTTCCCTATTCTAAACTTGCAGTGATATTGACAAACCAAGATGTAGACACTAGGGGTACTCATTGCTTTGGGGGCATTGCTATTTTTAAGCCTTCTAAGTGGAGATGCTAAGGAACATACACCTATACACACATTTATATCTATATTTATTTTTATATATTTCTATATATGAATTCTCATTGATACTTCCTTTTGCAATCCACCACCACAAGGTTCATTTTAGTCGTCTCCTTAGCATATTTATAATTCCAGTCTCTGACGGTCAGAAACCTGGCTATCAAACCCTCAATATGTTTGCCGATAGGGACAATTCCCCCTTTATGTAACCAATCTTCTCCCGCATCCCTGCTATGTGGATGCATCCCCACCCGTACCCCATTCCAGACACCACCCAACCATGCTTTGGCTTTCTCCTCACCCAATTCAGGTTCTGACATCCTTCTCTGGGCTGCCAATACCATCACACTATCTTGCCCCTGAGCTCAGATTTTCTATTTACTGTTGTTGGACTCCAATGTTCTGCATTGGGCCTCATGAACAACCTCCTCAGTCTTACTGGGCTCTGACAATCCATATCTACCTATTTCCCCCCTACCCAACACACACAAATGCCCTGCTCCTTTATCTCTCTTGGGCTTCCATATCTTATGCTATCACCACCAGCACCACTACCACCCCTGACAGACACCTACCTTGGTTGGTCTCATTTAATGCTTTTTGGACAAAATTATTTAGAAAATAAGGGTGGAAAGAAAGAAGAATTTTTGTTTTTATAAAAAGGGATATTTATGTATTCATAAATTAGGAAAAGTAAATTTTAATCACAATCAATCAGTTAAGAATCTCTTCCCATTGTAGCTTTCTCTCTGTCACATGACCCCTAGTGTCAAGTGGCGCTAGAGTGAGCATAGGCATTTTTGGGATCCAGCTAAGGAGAAATTGACTTGGAGATATATTTAGTTTAAATATGGTGGAATATATTTATGTGGAATATCATATATTTATATTTAACTTTATTTTGCCACCTGAAAAGTATTTATGTGTGACATTTTTAACCAAGTGAAACAAATCTGTTTCAGTTGTAACCTGCTGTTAAGCAACATTTACAATCAAACATTGTGACAATGCAGCTATTACAATCAATTACGATCGATAATAAGATCATCATTCTCTAATAAGAGAATGATGATCTTATTATCGATCGTTATTAAGTTTTCAGAATGTATGTCATGTGCAGGCCATTCCTTAATCTTATTGTAAAAAAGTTGGTCCCACAGTTACTGAGGTTATTGATTACTTTGACTTTGGTATTTTGTAAAAATTATGTTTTCTATTTCATGTCCTAGATGGAGTTTGTAAACCCATAACCAATTTGGATTTTTTTTGTTAGTCTAGGTGTAAAAATTTGATCTGGCCATTATAAAGCTATTCAAGATTTGCAATGTGGACACAAATCATATGCAAAAAGGTTATTTTAGAATTTATAAAACTCAAAAATACCATCTAACTATAATTTGACAGTCATTTCATAAACATTTCAATAGAACAAGTGAGAAATTACAGATTCCTGATATGGACGTATGTGAAGGGTACCTCCTTTGGTCACATTTAAGTTTATTTATTAAAGAAAAGTTTTAAAAAATTCAGGTGAAATTAAACATGAAACATGGCAAAGATGAGTGAGAAAACCTATAGAAATTATTTTGCTACTGAAAAGTCATTCAGGGGAAGAGATATATTTGCAATAAAAATAATAAGGAGGCACATGGATATCGTTTGATAATTCAATTAATGGAGTGAAATGTATAAATATAGTGAAAAAA
The DNA here is from genome assembly GCF_000325575.1 of Pteropus alecto. Taxonomy (NCBI): domain Eukaryota; kingdom Metazoa; phylum Chordata; class Mammalia; order Chiroptera; family Pteropodidae; genus Pteropus; species Pteropus alecto. The sequence goes on along the minus strand of NW_006443138.1, from coordinate 5,334,310 downwards.
TATTAAAATTTTTTCTTATTTGACACAAAATAACTGACATTACGGAAGATAAAATAAAACTCATAATATGTCACCATAATGAAAAAGTATTAATGACCACAGGATGATAATGTCATTAATTCAGAGAATTGAGAATAAGTCACTATCCAAAAGAAATTGAAATACTCCAAAATCTTAGAGTTCAAGTATGAAAGAAACTTGATAATGTTCCCTAAATTTGATAATACTTCTAAAAATTTAACATGGCATTAGCAACAAAGAATTGTGAAACAAAACATATTTTTTCTAAACTGGTAATAATAAAATTTAACTTTATCAGTCATCCTAGAAAAATTAATAAATGATCTCTCTTTTTTTCCATATATACTATATTGTAAAATTGTTGTCATAGGAAGAGACTATCAAAGAATATAAGCCCCACAGAAAAGTGGAGGAAAAGTATTAGAGTTATACGTTAGGTGGCTAATTACTTCAATATTATTTTATTTTCTGGACTTTGCGAGATCAGTGATATTTGTCAGCTTTTACATTTATAAGTTCTTGTCATTTACTTTCCCATTCTAAATAAATCTTCACTTTGATGTTTCATTTTATATTCATACTTTTTATTATTTTTATTAAAGAAGATTCCTCAAATATATAATCTCCACGCCCTACACAGTCTGGATCCACCCCTTATAGAATTTATATTGCTTCAGCAGCCTTCCAAGCCTTCACTCATGCGTTTTCCTGGGCCTGGACCTGCCACTACCCTCTTTTGTTACTTATTATTTAAGATGTAGTTCACAGGTAGCCTTCTCTGTGAAACCTTTCAGCCCATCTCCCAGGCAGTGTTTTCAGAAACATTTATATTTCTTGTTTGCAATAAGATATGTAATTATCCCCCTAACAAATGTGAGCTCTTTGAAATCAGGACAGTGCCATATTGTCCCCAGTTTCTGGTCTTATATCTGTTACTCAGTGAGATTAGGTAATTACTGGGTTACTGATGAATTTATGAATGAGTCGCAACGTCACACAATAGGGTGAAATTTTAAGACATACAGTTGCCAATAACTAGAGCTAGCATGGTCTTTTCTTTTATATCTGTTATTTAGATCTCTGGGTCTTTTTCTCAGCTCTTTCGTGCCTGTAATCCAATTCTCATGACAGGTCTTCTGTTGGTGGAAAAACACTTTTATTTTCTAAAGCTGTTGTTAAGGTATCTTTTACAAACAAGTAATTGATTGGGAGGTGGGGGAGAGAATATGTGTCCACAAAGCTCAGGGGGAACTTATTTCTTTATAGTGTGGACAGAGGAATGAAAGCCTCTGAAAAGAATTTTTCATTTTCTGATCTATACAGCAATCTATTAACTTCCTTTCCCCCGCACACAGTGAGCTTTTTTTTTCTTCTTTTTTTTTCCCTTCTTCCATGGCATATTTCATTTCCTCCCTAATATTTGCTTTCTTTATGTTTTAACTCTCTTGCACTGCTTAGTATCAATGTGTTTAACTGCAGAAGTCACTTGTCAGGCCAGCCTGCTACTGTTATTCCTGTTTGTTATCATTGGCTCATGTCCAAGCAGCCTTGCACAAAGCTATACCTGTCTTTACTCAGGCCTTTAATGAATATTGTGTCCTAGACTGGATGTGCCCATACTCAAGACTCACCTGTCTATCATCTTCCACTATGCGTTTCAAAATTAACAGATCCTCCATCAGTTATAAACAACATGCTTCTCATGTTATATATCTGAACATTGAAATGGGCACTGCCCTATTAGCGGAGTGAGTAGTTTATTGCCTTGTGCTTGTACCCAATATTTATTTATGCATTCATTTATTCAATAAACTATAATTGGGTACCTCATAGGGATGAGGGACTATTGAGATATTTGAGCTATAATTCACATGTCTGGGTCTTTGCTCATCAGGAGTTCTGTGTGTTAATATAGAGTTATGGAAAACAGAGGGGCTTTGGAGACAGAAAGTTGGGTTTGTATCCTGGCTTTGCCTCCAACAGCTGTAAAAGGATTTACCTGTCATGTCTTCAGTTTTGTCATATGTCAGATGGGGGAAATACTATCTATGTTCTAGTGTTGTTTGGATTAAATAATGTATTTTCATTATTACATCATTAAATGGTGGACTAGGAAAGAGAGGGTTAGGGCATGCCAACATCCCAGGGTTTTTTCTATTTTAATTGGCAACACACCTTTTCAAGGAAATAAAAGGGCTGGGGCTGCTGAGTGGCACCACAGGCAAGAGAAATGGTCCCAGTGCCAGGCCCCAGCCCAGCACCAAGAGAAGACAGCCCAGCACTCGGGGGAAACACCTCCCTGTTCCTCCCGAACTCTTCCAGCCATCAGGCCCCAGGCCCAGAGCTAACAGTAGTGGCTAGTACTTGACAGTGACCCTGGTTAAGAGAAGCATCAAAGAGAAAGAAGCAGTGACAGCTGCTCCAGGCCCAGAGCAGCAGCAGCGATGATAGCACACAAGAAGTGAAGTTTCTGAAGACAGAGTGGCATTCCTTAGATTCTCAACTTCAGGCACTTAGTGCAGCAAGCATAACCTTGACATTAGCTTTTGGCTGCTGCAGGTGGAGCCAGTGACCTACCCCTTGATTCAGAAGGAAGCAAAAGGTTTTAGGGTTGGGGCACAGGAGGGTAGCTGGAGCCCAAAATGATTTTTCTAGACGTGGTCAGTAACTATTGGTTTCACTGAATTCTTACATTTCCTGTAACCACACACTACTGTATTCCCCCAGTTTTGTGGTTGAGGAGACATTTGCTACCATTCGCAGACCACAGTCCTAATGTATGGAGCGCTTTCCATATGCCAGGTGCCTTACTAGATTTTATGTACATATATTCCATCTCCACAACTCTTTAAGGTGAGTGTTATTCCCATTTTACAGATGAAGAACCCAAGTTCAGAGAGAAGATAAGAACCTTTTCCATGATCACATAGGAGAGAACTTGAATTTCTACCTGGGTGTCTGACTCACACAGCCAGGCTGTTTCCAGCTTCCACTTTGTAGGTGCTCAGCTTTTATGGCATGAATTTTGAATGAATCTTGGGCCTGCTTCCCTCTTCACAGTGCCCAAGAGATTCAAATATGGGCACTTAAAGTTTTCATGACTATTACTTACTTTGTCATCTCCTGGGGAGGGCAATAGAACTGCGGATTGTACCATGGGGAATTATTGCAAGTGCTGCTCAATGACCTTGCTCCACTTCAGATAAGTTCGTGTGCGCGCGCGCACGTGTGTGTGTGTGTGTGTGTTTGTGTGCGTACTACTGCCTGAACTAACATTGCACAAAGGAGAGAGGGATATCCCAATCACAAGATGAAACAGCAATACTCCTTTCCAACAGTTTTATCACCTTACTTCTTCCCAAAAAATTTTCCTGAATGAATCCACCAGGTTGTTTATCCTAACACAACGGCTATAGAGAATGTCTATCTTAATTTGTTCTGCTTGTTTCTTTTGGCTTCGTTTTTTAAAAATTATGATGACTTTCAAACCAGATTAAACAGCTTTAAAATAAAAACCGTTTTTTGATTTTGTTGGTATCTTTGCTGAATGCTGTAGGTGCTATTATCACCCTCATGTTGGGGGTAGGGCGGGGGATGGAGAGGAGCAAGTGAGAATAGCTGGGCTTTTTGAATAAAAGGCACTTACTACCTAACCTGTGTTTCCTTAGGCTACACCAGCCTTGGGATGGCTAGCGAGGGGACAGAATTAAAGCGAGGGGACAGAATTAAGAGATTTTTAACAAAAGAGAGTCTGTTTGGTCTGGTCCTTTCAGGTGAATCATGGGAAGCTCCAGCCCCTTCCCAGGCCTCCTGGAGTAGCTAAGGAAATCCTCAGAGGGTATGCTGCTATGTGGACAGATTTAATCCTCCTGGCTGCAACATGGGAGGTGCTGCCCTTCTCTTCCCCAGCGGCACTTACTTGGGTGTCAGGTTGTTGTGGTAATATCCAGCAACCAGGTGGCTGTGGTCCTTGCTCTTCTCATATAACATGGCCAAGGGATCCCAGGTGGCTGATCTGAACAGCACTTCCAGTGTATAACTGCTGAAATGTGCCAACTGCCTTCTGGCTGAACTGAGGAATTTACCCTGCCCCTCGCTTGGGCTGTATTCTGTTACAGACCACAAAGCCACACTGCCCAACCTGTATTTTAAAACAATGCCGGTGATCAGCTTCTTTTCGGACACTCTTCCTCCTGGACTTGGGCACTGGTCTCTGGATACAGCGAGGGCCAGAAAGAAATCTGAGCAACATAAACCTTGCTAACCTCAGACTGCCCCTGCCCTCGGACAATGACCCATTGTCCTTGGACCAAGCTGGCACACCTTAACCTTCTTTGCGTGAATTCCTTTTCACAAGGCTCTGTGGTTTCTCTTGCAAATAACTTCCTGGCAGGCAGAACTGCCCTGCTGGTTCTTTAGATACGTTTGTGGAATATCAGGATTTGCAGTGGCTTCCTGGGCCCTGGGTCCCACTCTAGAAATCTGCTAGTCATCAGCTCCCTTTGGTCATTTTGAACAGTAAATTCTAAAGAATTTCTGTGTGCCCAGGAGTGCTGCTCTCGCAGAGATCATGCTCCACTCGGTCTACCCACATCAGAGTTATAAGGCGGTTTCTAATATTTTCAGGTTATATCATAGGACTCTTGTTTAGAAAACTATTTCATTCCTAAATTTTCATTTAAAAAAGTAATCAAGTTATTTAAGCAACTAATTCTTGATGTTAAATCCACTGAACTGGCTTAACTATTTTATCCTAAATACATGTGAAATTAGATATTAGTAAGGGTTATTCCATCTATAAAAAATGACTGAAAATAAGAAACTGGGCAGTCAGCCAGGATGAAAGAGTACATTTTAAGCTTTTTATTTTTTCTTTTGGAATAGAGTCCATGTTACCCATTTCTAAACTCTGCTGATTTCTCAGAAGTCTACCTAAGGGAACTTTCTCATTGAAGCCAAGAAGAAAATTTGGGAGATAATTATCTTTGAGAATTTTGAAAATTTCTCCATTTTTAAAACTCTACCAATAGGAAAACTCAATTTTTAATTGTTTCTTCTATAACTTTTATATCTCTCCCTATCAGAGAGAGAGAGAGAGAGAGAGAGAGAAACATTTAGTATTGTGCTTAATTGATTAAACATAATCGCAGTACACAAAACAATCACAAACACACACATACATACAAAAACCCTTTTCTTTATAATTTGGGCATTTTGAAATATTAAAGTAAGTAACTGGAATCTTGAATGTATAATCTGAGTTGTTATAACGTGGCTAATCTTAGTTAAGCTTGTAATGTGTTGCTTAGAAAAAAGACAACTTAATCTTCTTATTTCTCATCCCCAGGGAGAAGTTTATGCACATATAATCAGAATAATCCTGACTAATAATTAAACTAAGGGTCATCAAGCTTTATGATATTGTGAACTTGTCCTAAATTCTCTCATTGTCTCCAGCAGTTCTCTTAATTTGGATCTTGCCTATATGAAGTACATGTGTAGAAGTAAATTGTGATATTTCACTTAAGCTTTTTTCTACTCATTTCACTCGTTTTTATTGAACTAAATGAAATAGACCAAGAGAAAAATATACAAGTATTTCAATAGCTTAGTAGAGATAATCCTATTGAACAGTAAAAAAGGACAAATGCCAGATGGCCCTAAACTTCGAAGGCTTTGTACAGCAGTAGAAAACAGGCAAGTGAAGGTCAGACAGTCTCAGAGTGGCAGAAAGAGAGACAGAGGAACACTGACACAGCAGCTGATCAACACAAGACCGGAGGCTTCATAGGTAGAGAGTCATTAAATGAGTATTTTAAATAATTTATGCAAATTCTACTATGCTTGCTTGGGAGAGAGAGATGTTAAAATAGCACTTGCCTGCCATCTCCCTCAACTATCGCCCTCCCCAGAGTGAGACATGAACTGCTGCTGTGACATAAGTCTATCTTAAATCTCTTGTGAACCTCTTACCATATTTACACTTTGAGTGTAGCCCTACGATGCAAATCGGTTATTTAATCTGCTGCTCAACCAGAGAAACAGAAATCCATTCCAATGCCCAAAGAAAACCTGGTCATGATGAGTTCATAAGGGATGGTCTCCTGGTCTACAATTGGCAATTTCCAGAGGAATTTTTCAGGGCAGTTTTCAACATCTTCATTTTTGTCTTGAGCTGATTTTAGAATGCCACCTCTGAGTAATTTGCTACTCCAACATACAATCATCTCATTACCATTTACCTCCATCCCTGTTCTCATCACCTTTAAGGAAAAACCTGTGATTTCTCTGCTGTTCCACATACACTTGTTTTGAAATATGAGACTAAGTTGGAGGGAAGGAAGGACGGGAATACAGTGCATCTCCAGAACTCTCCTTGGCCCAGCCTTGGCTCCAAACCTGGGCTATTGTTTAAATGCACATGCCTATCTACTTCGTGGTCCTGCTCAGTTTCATCTAGTAGAAAGCCAGATTCCAGCTTCTCCAGTCTGAGACTCTGGTGTCACTTTCGCAGTGAGACCTGCCGTGACCAAGCTATTTAAAATGATGGTGTCACTTGTCAACATTCCCAAAGCCTCTGGCCTTGCTGTCCTTTATTTTTTTTCTCATGGCACTATTACCTTCTCACTCTTATTCTGGCTATTTTATTCTGACACTTCTGACTTTTTTTCTTATTTTATTATTTGTTGCCTGTCTCCCCACTACCAGAAGTAAACTCTACAGGCAAGATCTTTGTCTGTTCACTGATGCATCTCATTCAACTAGAACAGTGCCTGGCCCACAGTAGGTGTTTAACAAGTATGCTGAATGAATATGTGAAGATTCTGCAAGTGAATTTTCTAGGGAGAAATAGTTTGAGGGCTAGTTTCAGGCTTAAAACAGGTCTTACAGCTGTGCTAAATTTTTTCACTTTATCATCAGAAACACAGGCCATTAGTAATTAGCAAAATTTCCAAAAGTTGCTCATCAGTTACTATGTGCACATGAAGAAAGGTACAATGTCCAAAACAATTGACCATTTTTATAATAGATCAAATCCATTACTATAAATAGATTTGGAACTGAATTTGTATGACAGAAATGTCTAAATCTAGCCAGCGGCCCATTTATTTTAAATTAGGTTCTTATCCACAAAATCCTATTACAGCAAAGTGATTTAAACGGATTCTTCATCTTCTCTTTAATGTAACTTAACCTGGGTATTAAGAAGACTTCAATTAGTTTGATGAGAAATCTATATTTTTTGTAGACCACAAGAGTAATTTAAAACAAATGGCACTTTTTAAAACTCTGCTATTATCAAACTCTCAATAATGCCTGTCTTTTCGTGAAGTGCTTTTAGTAGTGATGTAGGCAAGACTTGAATTTTTGCCTCCTTAATATTCATCTACAGGTGCCCACAGGAGTAAAAATATTTTTAAGACTTTGAAAAGTTGTTTAAAACAACCAATCCACATCTTTTAACAACATTTGAAAAATACCACTGCCTGCTCGTTTCAAGAATAATCATGATGTATATGATGGAGCTGCTATCAGTCAATCAATGAAGGGCCATTTCAGCAATATGGGCCACATTTTTCTCTTTTTATTAAAAGTTTGATTTGTCCAAAGTCTCATTTTTGTTTCATGTTCTGCCACTGTAATTTATATAGGTAATTTGAGCCACAAACATATGGAGACCATATTTTTTGAAACCAAAACAGGCAGCCTGCTTGTAACAGTTTTGGGAATCAAACATACATTGATTAGTATTCTGGAGCCACCCCTCCCTGGCTGGGCCTTAGGTGTGTTCTCTAACCATCCTGAGAGTCAGTTTCTTCATCCACAAAACAAGCCAGTTAATACCCACTTTGTAGTATTACCAATAATGCAATACAGAGTCTGTATGTAGAGGCTATGTGCCACAAATTGTAACTGTCATTATAACCATTAATTCTCTGACTTGACCATTTATTTATCTGAGAAATTTCATAAAGGCACAAAAGATTTATGTTTTGTCAATTAGATTTATGTTTTGTCTAATTATGTTAAGTCAATTACTATTATTGAAAAACATTACATGAACTCACTATAGGTCATGATTTTTGCCCAAGATCATAGAAGTAACTTCAACATATATGTACCAGTTCCTCACAGTTATGGGCTAAATTGTGTTCCTGCCCCTTACCTCCAAAAAGATGTTAGAGTCTCAACTCCCAGTACTGGTGAATGTCAACTTATCTGAAAATAGAGACTTTGTAGATGATTGAGTTAAGGTCAGTAGAATAGTCATAATGCAATATGACCGTATGAAAAGATGAAATTTGGACACAGACACAGAGAGGCATGCAGGGAGAACACCACATGAAGACAAAGGCAAGCCTGGAGTGATGCTTCTACAAACCAAAGAAGGCAAGCTGAGGAACACCAAATATTGCCAGCAAAATGCCAGAAGCTGGAGGAGAGAGGCCTGGAACAGATCCCTTCCTCATGGCCTTCAGAATGAACCAATCCTGCTGGCAAACTGTTCTCGGACGTCTAAGTCTCCAGAACAGAGAGATATTAAATTTCTGTTGTTTAAGCCACTTGTGTGTGGTACTTTGTTACAGCAGCCCTAGGACACTAATATATTCACCCACAAATCACACAGTGGCCACTGAAAGATGAGGGAAGCGACAGTGCATGCAATTCCCAGCACTGGCGTAAAATCGGTGTGCTCAACTTCTAGTTCTGAGTGAGCAAAATCTAAAGTGTACACTTGACCCTTGAATAATGCAGGGGTTAGGGGCACTGATACTCCTCGCCCTGCATAGTCAAAGATCTGTGTATAACTTTTTTAAAAAATTTATTTATTTTAGTTTTAATTATACAGTACATTGCTTAGACCTCTATATAGTTCATAAAATGATCCCCACAATTGCTCCCTCCCTCCGCTCGCACTCCACCTAGTCAACATTTTAACGCTAACTGCATTCCCTATGCTGTGCTCCCCATCCTTTTGACTCTCCAAAAACTTAACTAATAGTCTGTTCTTGACCAGAAGTCTTACCGATAACATAAAAAGTCGATAAACACATATTTTTATGTTATATATATTATATACTGTATTCTTTTTTGACCCTCCTTTACCCCTACCTCCTCCACCCCTTTACTGTATTCTTATAGTAAAGTAAGCTAGAGAAAAGAAAATGTTACCAAGAAAATCATAAGCAAGAGAAACATACATTTACAGTAGTAATTATTGAAAAAATCCACGTATAAGTGGACTGTTGGACCCGTTCAGTTCAAATCCATGTCTGTTTCACCTGGCAATCTAAACAGACCTGCCGCCTGGCTATAGGTGGAGAGGAGAGAAGTAAGTCGAAGACCAGAAAACTTGTTGAAATGTTGCCAAGAAGAGAGTGGTGGCTCAAAGGTCTTAAAAGTCTTTTCTACCTGAGCTTTAGGCAAAGAACCATCAGAGTGGGGGTTACTTATTTATTTATTTTCTCTCAACCAAAAGAAAGGAAGCTTTAAGCATTTATCCTTCCACTATCTGTGTAAACTGAGTTTCACCAGCAGCAGCTGAGCAATTGTTGCCGGGCTATGCCCTTTTGGCCAGTCTTAGCCTATAAAGCCCCAAGGGGGCTAGAAGGAGATTCATTACTTCCTACTTCTCTGCCCTGTAGCAGACCACATTCAGGGCCCTTTTGTTGCTAATTTGCTCAGGTAAGTCATGAGCTGTTGGTGCTTATACTCAATCAACCAAAGTACAGAAATACCTCCATTTATTGCTCTTCACTTTACTGCCTTCACATGTATTGTGTTTTTTTTACAAACAGAAGGCAAGACCCTCCACCAACAAATAGATCACAACTCATTTTATTGCAATACTTGCTTTATTATGGTGGTCTGGAACTGAACCCATAGCATCTCCAAGGTATGCCTGTAGTGTTGGAAAGCATCCATCTGAGACACACACACACATGTTCAGGGGCTCTAAACAATGTAGTTACCAATAGTCTTTGTTTATCAACTACCTAGAGTATGTCAAGCACTGTGTTAAGCATTTTGCATGCATTATTTAGCAAATATTCATTCAACAATGATTAAGAGCTTACCACGTGCAAATCATTGAACTGGGTGCAAGAAATAAAATGATGAATAAGACAGATACAATCCCTGCCTACGGCAGTCATTAATTTTTGCTTAACGAGTATTCACTACATCAATTTAGACTGTGCAAAATCTCATTCTCTCAGCCTGTTTCAGTTTGGAGTTGTAAGCAACCCAGTAATGCCCAAGCTCAAGAATGGAAAGTTTACTTTCCCACTGAAATGAGACAGATACGGCTATCTTCATCACTTCTTTTCTTCTAATCTCGATTTGAATGTGATGGCTGGAGCTGCAAAAGCGATCTTGAACCCATGAAGTAAAGACCAAAAGAGTCAGAGACAGCTGATGTTTAGCCTCTGAAACATTACCAGTGGCCACTACCTCTGCAACTTTCTTTTTAGATAAAGTGAATCCCCATTTATTTAAGCCACTGTTAGTCAGGTTTTCTGTTACCTGTAGCTGAATGCATTCCAAAACAGGTACAACCGACTTGATGAAGTTTGTGATCTATCTGGGGAGACAGGTATAACCAATTTATTTCACAATGATTAATTGGCATTGTGACAAAGAGTTATGAAGGAGGATTGTAGAGCACCGGAGCATGTATAACAGGTCTATCCAATTTTAAAGTCTATGCTTTCTGGGAATAGAGTGGGTTATAATCCAGATTCTGACTCTTACTAGATATAAAATTTTGGGCAAATTATTCAACCTTTGTAAGCCTCAGTTACTTCTGTAATCTGTGAAATGGGGAATATAATATTGTCTCTCGTAGGTTTGTCGCGAGGATTAAATGATAAGATGTACATAAGATGGTTTGTAAGTTCTTAGAACATAGTAAGCAAAATTATTATTATAAGTAATAATTATTACATAGTATTATATATCACATGTGTGTTGATATTGCACATGCATATTAAATATGATTGTGGTAGGCAGACTTTTTAAATGCTTCCCAACATTCCTAACTCCCTGATGTACGAGCCCTATATAATCCCCTCCTCTGAGTATAGACAGAACTTGTGAATTTGATAATTTATTGCTCCGGTGATTATATTACCTAATCAGGCAAAGATTAGCAGGGTGGGTCTGACCTTTAAAAGCAGAGTTTTCTCCGGATTGTAAACATCTGAGAAAGAAGTCAGAGAGATGTGCTCTTGATAGCCTGAAAGAAAAAGCAACCGTTACATTGTGAACTACTTATGGGGACCACCGTGGCCAGGAACCGCAGACAGCCTTCAGGAATTGAGAGTGATCCCTGACCTACAGCTCGCAAGGAAACAGGGACCTCAGTCTACAACAGCAAGGAAATACATTCTGTCAATAGCATATGAACTTGGAAGAGGGCCCTGCACCTTGATTTTAGCCTGGAGAGATCCTGAGCAGCAACCCACCTAAGTGTGACCTAGAGAACTATGAGATAAAAATTTCTCTTGTATAATGGCACTAAGTTTATGGTAAGTCATTATGAAGCTATGGAAAATGAATATAATTACAGTTGACCCTTGAACAACACAATTCAAGTGCACAGGTCCACTTATACACAGATTTTTTCAGTAAATATGTACAGTACTATAAATGTATTTTCTCTTCCTTATGATAACATTTATTTTCTCTTACTTTATTGTAAAAATATAGTATATAATGTATATAACATGCAAGGTATGTGTTAATCGACTGTTTATGCTATGATTAAGGTTTCTGGTCAACAGTGGTAAAGTTTTGGGGGAGTCGAAAGTTATATGTAGATTTTCGACTGCACAAGGGGTTGACACCTGTAGCCACCACATTGTTCAAGAGTCAACCGTGTATATATATCATTATATTATATTTCATAGAAGGATATATTGCATAATTTATCACATCAAGGTAAAGCCTAATATGCTTTTTCAAAGGGATCCAAAAATATAGAGAATTAGAGAATATAGGAGTTTGTTTCCTCACACACTGGGGTCCTGAAGTGAGCAGTGCAAGTCCAGGGTGGCTTTACTCAATGCAGGCATTCAGGTACTCCTGTTTATCCCAGTTTGTTACCCTGGCAACTCCCCAAGAAGAGCCCTGTCTTCATCTGCACGGTCAAAGATGAGTCTTATACATTGGCAAGTATAAGAGATACCAGGTCCAGAGCACCAATTTCATTTTAAGCAAATGATGCAAGAGTTGTACTCATCAATTCCACTCACATTTTTGAGAATTTAGTCCTATGGCCACAGTTAGTCTCAAAGGAGACAAGGAAATGCAATCTTGCAGTAGGATGGGGATATACCCAGAAGAATGGAAGAATGGATTTTGGTCATCAACCAATAGTTTCCAAGGTTCCACTACAAATATTATAAAGTAATAATAATTGCTATGATATACTGCCAAATTATTCTCCAGCCTTGCTTTCATGATGAGCATTTTGTTTTGATTACTTCAGAGAGGGCCAAATTTGATTGCAGAGGAGACACCTCACAATTTTGTAACGCTGAGTCATTCGTGAGACAATGTCGACCTCTGCCTGGAAAAGCAGTAACATTAACAACTGTATTGCTCACTGATATTTTTATAATTCATAATCAAATGTACTTTTCTTAGTGCTTTGCAAACAAGTACAAACATGTTTTAATCGATGAGTTTATCTACCTACCCATCTTCATCTGTGACATGAACAGGGCGGGGGGCGGTGATGAATAAGCAGAACGCAAAGCTCCACCTACACACAGCGTTTGCCTACCCCTCACCTTCCAACCACTTTAGAAGATTGCAGGAAGAGCAGTTGTATGGGACATGGCCTATTTTGCTGTAATTTAGTCAGCGAACTAAGAGGGATAGTGCACTGCTGGACAGCTTTTTACTTGCAGCAGGAAAGGTCATGAGGGCAGCTTCAGATTTTTTTTGAGGATTAGGCTGAACAAAATGCCCCTCGCTGAGATTCCCCAAAGGACCACAAGAAGATGGGGGTTTTGCAAGAATATGGGGAGTAAATTTTATTTTATTGACTGAGTAGTCACTCAATAAATGTTAACAATGTCAAAATAGAGTATATGATTGCAAGGTCAACCATTTTAAGAGAAAAGGAAAAATTTCTCACATTTTCAGAATTCCTGTCACAGACTCTTATTGCTTGTTGATTTCCTTTCCTCTGAAGCTAGGGCTTGGTTTCTGGGATATTTTTCAAGATATAGTATATTTTGCTATGTATAGTCCATGTGTTATTTCATCCACAAAACTTGTTTCTAATGTTCTTTTCTCTGGACTCTAAATTGATGATACTACCAGGATTGCTATCAAGTAGCAGAAGTTCTTGGATTCTGATAACATGTTCTATAAAGAAACTCAAAGCCCCTCCTCAAATTATAAACCCTTTCTCTTATTCTGTTGTATGCTCCCATAGCAAACAGGACATTTAGTTATTAGCGACATTTAGTTATTTTTTTTTCCTCCCAAGAATATTTCTCAAGTACTAGAATCTATTTCATTTTAACTTAACCCACCCCAGTTAACTGTCCAATTCTCCACATACTAAATTCAATCTCTGCAGAGGTAGAAAGTTTGTCTTCGTAATTCCTCATGAGCAGTCTTATATAAGAAGATCTTGAGCATATGGACTGACTCAAAGTATGGTTAATCTATTGGCCAGAAAAACTAAGAAAAGTGTAGTCTAAGGCAAGATAAGGAAGAATTAAGGAGTATGACTCTTATTCCTGTCTCTTTCTTAGCATTTCTCAATTCCAAGGTCAAGGGATGGACCTGTGCTTTATTAAAATAATAGGCAATCATTCGAGTAAGGCGCGTGTCTGCCAACAGTATTAAGACTCTACTAGACCAGACATACACAAAGAGGAAATAATTTTCTCTTCTAAATTCCTGAAAACACAAATTGCAGGTACCTATCAGGATATAGAAAGAGCACTCATTCCCATTATGGTTTGAGATTTCATCCAGATCTCTGATGAGCTACCGAGGTAGGTCTAATAGAGAACTGAATAGACTAACAATACCTTGAATTTCCTGGCTATTTGTAGTCTTCACGAAATTTCACTTCTTTTATCTCAGATGTTCCTCATAGACGTTCATGAGAGTAATAATAATAGAAGCTCCATAATTGAGCATTTTCTGTTTGCCAAGTGTACGTATACTTACTCACCGATTCTTCACACAATCATGAGAGTTAAGTTCTATTATTAGCCCCATTTACAGATGAGGCTTAGAGAGGTTGAGATTCTTGAGTTCACACATTGATAAGTGACTGAATCAGCACTGTGAACCTACACAGTCTGCTCTAAGGCTCAGATGCTAAACTACTGCACTATGTTGGTTCAATGGCTTTCAGAGAACATAAGTGACCAATAACCAGTATCATGAGAACTAAGACCTATTTGTCCTGCTTCTTTCTTATTTCAGCATTCTGGTTTGAAGACATCTGAGGCTTTGTGCTTTAGATGATCTTCCCCTCCAGATCCATTGTGTCTGTGGTTTCTTCACTGTGGTTACTCTGGAATCATCATCTTCTCAGAGGTCAAGTGCAAGGATTTAAAACCTTTAATTTCCTTCAAGTTGACACTTTGCCGTTTCATAGTCCCAAGCCTCCTGCAGCTTGTAAAGTAGTGATTTCAGATATCTACTCCCCACAGCTCTGAGAACAATTCATTTCAATCTTGGGATATTGCCCAGAATTCAAGAAAACTAGCATGATCCATCCAGTCTGGCTTTTCATTCGATCTATTGTTTAAAGCTCTGTCTATAGGCATAAACTACTAGGTAAGAGGTAAGAAAAAATTTAGTGTTCCTGATGAAGGAACCTAGTGTTTTATGCTCAGAAAACAAAAGGCCCATATAATTGATGGATTTCTTTATTCATCTGGATATTTTTGGGTCATGTGGAAAAATGTGTCCCATAAGGATTTATCACCTGTTAAAAAATAGTAGTATAAACCTACCCAATCTAATCATATAAACATTGTTCAGTAGATCTAAGTCCAATGAGTCTAAGAAAAAGAAAAGTTTTAATTATCTGTGCTAGAGAATGGCTTTAGAAGATTAATATTAGAGAAGTCTCTGTAATGGTCTTTTGGTAATCCAAAAGTATTTGTTAAAGTAGAGACAACAAATATAGTAGAAATGTCTTGAGCAACTTAGCTTGAAATGAACAAAATTACAGCATTCCTCTCAAGACTCGTTCCTGATAGGATGGCTATTGATCAAAGACAGTCTTGAAAAAGTGATAAAGGGGCAATTGGGTTGAACATTATTTTCCCTGTTTCTTGAATTCTGCATCTTTCCTACTGGTGATTTTTAAAAAATCGGCCAAAATTTAAAGTTGTCAGCAGTTAACGTAGTAAGTTATTTAAAATTAAATTTGGCGATAAAGTTTTATTCTATTAAACATTCATCAGGTGACCCTTTACAAACATAAGCATACAAACCCATGACTCAAAGTCAATGACAATTCTAGATACTGCTATAGTGAAAAGTAAGGTTATTTTTGAAAAAGTGGAGAAGTGCAACATGATTTGCAAATTTAATTTTTTATATATTTCATAAAATTATCAGCAAAGAAATTGACCATCTCTAACATACTTGATATAGAATGATATGGAAAGAAGAAAGGAGCTAACATTTAGTGAGCAATAGCTATATGTTGAGGAATAATATTAAAAAGCATAAAGACCTTGATGATAGATTAGCAAAATATTTTATAGTCTATTATCTTCCCTCATTTTCTGCTACTATCTCCACGTACTCACACCATAGCCCACACAGAGCAGAGCCATCACTCAACCTGGCCTGCTTACCTAAGAACCGCAGTGTGTGAGGGAAATAAACTCCTTATACATTGCATGATTCTCTAATCCTTGATATTTTTAGATCTCTTTGAAAAAGCATCTTAGGCTTTGCCTGACACAGTGCTCCAGTTAATTGCTTTAGAATGACATCCTTGCTCTAGCCCAAAGCAATCAACACTTTTGATATGTATCACTTAGGCTACTTGCTTCTTGGAAGTCTGATGCCCAATCTATTGGGAGTATTGAGGATCATGGACTAGGAAAACAAAATAAGTCCTTCAGATAAGAAGATGGCAACAGCAGGAAACTCCCATCCAGTTCCCTGACTTCTGTGATGATGGGATGGGCTACTACCTGGAAGAGACCAGACGAGTTATTGTAATATTTTGACACATAAAATTTTCACAAAAACAACACTTTCCCAATCAAGTTTGGACAGGTCGAATACCTGACTTTCTTGGTGTGAAGATGCCACATGATTATAAAGTCTCCCAGGATCCTGCTGTCATCCCACGGTCTATCTTTTTTCCATTTATCCCAGGACCCTCATTGGCCAAAAACAGTTTTAAAAGGGGGAGCTGGTTACTTTAACATTATTTTTTATGAGTCATTTTAAATTTTATTTTCACAGCAATCCTTCAAGATAGATAATACTCTGCTCATTTTACAGATGATAAAACACTCAAAAGGACAGGAAACTTGCCAGAAGCTAGTAAGCTGAGAAGAAATAAACCAAGATTCAACCCAGGTGAGTGAGCCTCTAAAGTCCCACATTTCCACTGAGTCTTTCTTTTTGTGCCAGTGTTGGCTCTTTTCTTCTCTTGCCTAAGCAAAGGACTGGGATTTCATAAGGGGTTGGGAGGGATGCCAAGAGAAGTACGATAGCAAGTGGATAGAAGAGGGCTGCTTGTTAGAGGATTCTTATACACCCAGTCAGTTCAATGACCTGGGAGGCGGTGTGTGCAATGGAAAAGAGGCAGGTCTTGAACTCAGACCAGGGTTCAAATTCCAATTCCACCATAACCGAATGAGTCTACTGCCTGGAATTAGTGTGGTTACATGTGACATTAGACTCCTAGGAGACCACATAATCAATAGGCTACAGACTCTCCACTAAATCCACGGTATCTCCCCCTCCCTCCAGGGTGTGTGCCTGACTCCTGGTCTCCACTCCAATTTAATGTTAAGGCTGAGTCTCTCCTGACTACTAGCTTGACTCTGACCCTTCTTTCCGAGTCCTGCCAGGCCCGAGAAGTCATTGTGATGGCATCTTAACACCCAACCTACCTTGTTTTCATCCTTTAATTTTTAGTCAGGATTAGAATTGGACTTGTCATGGCTTGAACTTCCTGATTTGGACTGTAGGAATCTCCCAGCCCCTTTGGTCTGTTCCCTTTAATCCTGCTCTTTTAGCAGCAGCTTATTCCCTCCTCTTCCCATGACTAGCAAGGAACCACCTGCATGCTACAGGGCTGTGCCTCCCCAGATCATTTCAGAGGTAGTTCTGGAACACCTGCTGGTCTATGCTGGGCTATGCTGGGCATTTGAAGGGACTTGCACTCACCTGGGATTTACACAAATCACCTCCAGTTTGGATCACCACAGTCCTCCCCGGAGTGGTGAGGACAAAGCAAAGATTCTCCAAAACTAACAGATAAACTTGCCACTTTCCTAGTGAACACCTTTCTTTCTACCCTCCAGTCATTCAATGTCTACATTTTAACAGACAGTATCATATTTTCTAAAGGTTTCTGGAGGAAAACGAGAGAAGAAAGTGGGTTGGGAATATCACTACACTCCTACAGAATAGATTCCATTTGCTAGGCTGTAATTTCTGGAAGAAGCTTTTCTCTTGACATTAGAGTTTCTATTGTATCTGCAGAGAAATGTATTTGCTACTGAATCTTTTAAAACATTTTATTATATGAAAAATTTAAAACATATACAAAAGTATACAAAATGGTATAATGAACTACTATGTAGCTATCACCAGCTTCAATAATTGTCACTTCATAGCAAATCTTCTTTCATCTATACCCCATCTACATCTCCCACCTCCCAGATTATTTTTATAGAAATCTAAGAATTTTTATCACTTTATTCATGAATATTTTATAATGGGTCTTTTAAGGATTCAGATTCTTTCTAAAAAAATCTACAATACCATTATTACTCCTAAAAGTTAATAATAATTCCCTAATATTATTAATACCCAGTCCTCAGATTTCTCTGATTGTTTCCAAGATATATCATTTGTTTACAATTGCTCTGTTCAAATCGGGAGACAAAGTACATACATTACAGATTAATATGTCTCTAAGGATCCTTAAAATATGTATTTTTTCCTTTTTGGTTTTTCTTGCAGTTTGTTGAAGAAAGCAGATAATTTGCCTTGTAGAAGTTCCTACACCCTGGATTTTGCTGATTGCTTTTCTGTGATGTCCCTCTGTCTCCTGTGTTTTCTATGAAATTGGCATTTAGAACTAGAGGCCTTGATAAGAATCCTGTTCAATTATTCACAAGAATATTTCACAGTTAGTGTTGTATATTTTCTTTTGCATCATATGAGGAGACACGGAGTATGTGGTTGTTTTCTTTTTTGTGATATCAAACTTGATTGGCGGGTTCTGGTATTGTCAGTTTGACCCATTCTTTATTAAGTAATAAGCCATTGATGATCATTGCTCAGATTCTTTATTTCATTAAGGATTGCAAAATGGTGACATTTAAATTCTATTATCCTTTCCACATTTATTAGCTGTAATTCATTAAAACAAAAAAAACAAATAAACAAAAATTGCCCTCATCAACTCTTACTCTGAGATATTATTCTTATGGACAAGCATGATAAATGCTTGATTTTGCCTCTCCCTCTCCTTTTTGTTACCAGTTTCCAAAGATGACTAATGAGTAGTATTTTTAAATATCATTATAAACTCACATACTTTTTAACATATTTAATATATTTCATCATGCTGAATGTTGACTTTTCTCTCTTGATAATGCTCTTTAGACTATAGGTATAAATATGCAATTGCAAACAAGGGAAAAGCAAGAGCTATATGCTAATTGAAATCAGAAATTCTGAAAGTATAAAAAGGCTAGTTGGCAGAAATTTAATCAAACTATGCAAAGTGTTTATAACAACAACAAAAAAACCTAAAAGAGTGGAAGCAGAATAGAAAGGACTGTGTAGAGCTGTCCAAGGCTGCAAGCCCAGGAAGCAAGGACATGGGTTTAGGGAGCAGTGGAAGTCTGATGAGGAATGAGCAAGCAGACTAAAGAGAAGGCAGAGCTCTTGAGTCAGCACTGGCCAACTGCAGTGAGAGTTCCTATAATCTGGAACTAAGGTGTTGCTGAGAGCCAGTGAGGAAAGATTAAGTAACCCTGGGATCAGAGGGAGGAATGTGAGCCATCAAACCTATCAGGGAACCTTGATAGACAGCTTTTGAACCAGAGTAAGGAGTTACAACAACTGAGTTCATGTAATAGCAACTGTGCAACTGTACATTGAATAACCACATGTAATATGGGAGCTAAGATGTGTTCGCTTCTATTGTGAAGTCCTGCTGGGTGTGTATTATACCTCAGAGATATTGAAAGGAATGGAGTGACACAAAGAGGGGATGCAAGAGAGAAAGGCCTTGGGTTCATTCAAGAATATTTGGAGGAGACATCTTTCAATGCTTCCTTTTTCTCAGGTGGCAAACTAAAGACACTAGGAAAATTCTTTGTAGATTGCTAATCATCTGTATTATCCCAACAGAAAGCCATAGCTCACCTCAATATTTTCATATTCTGCCTTAAGCTAATATAACAGTGAATGTTAGTTAACA
This sequence comes from Pteropus alecto, assembly GCF_000325575.1. Taxonomy (NCBI): domain Eukaryota; kingdom Metazoa; phylum Chordata; class Mammalia; order Chiroptera; family Pteropodidae; genus Pteropus; species Pteropus alecto. Next base: position 5,314,611 of record NW_006443138.1, on the reverse strand, counting down.
ATTATGATAAAGATTTTTACCATTAATTTTAAGGAGAGGTATAATAAAACCATCGGAGATCACAGTGTAGGAAAGAATCTTAAAGGTCATGTAGTTGTAGTCCTAAATGAAAATATTAAAACAAAATTCTCATTCCATTAAAAAAAAAGCTGACATTTAGATGAACTAATTCAACAGAGGGCCAAGCTCTTTTGCCTCCTGGGCACAGAGGAAATACTGGCTTTATGAAAGAGTG
>NW_006443138.1:5298841-5314225 GCF_000325575.1 Pteropus alecto | reverse complement strand
GAGTGTTAATAATAAAAAGTAACAAGAAGAACAAGCATAACTCACAATGATTGTAAATTTTTCTTGCAAGAGGTATTCTCATTTTTTATGAAATTATAGATTGCCTTCTTGATCTCCCTTTTAGAATTAGTAATTTCAAGCCAACCTACAAAAGATTAACATTGAGACCAGGATTTAGCAAAAATACAGAAGTATTTCGAACTGAAATAGAAAATCAAGAATGTAGATTTGGGTAAGATTATATTTCCTTGATTTTTCTTTTATTAAACATAACTTCAATAATCTGACCTTAACTAGAAGAGAGAAATGTTATGTTTTTAAAAGATGCTAATTTTTGGCTTCCTTTTACCCTTCCTTTCATTTGAAATGCAATATTAAGACTACTGAGAAACAGAAAGCTTACCAGATATATTTTTCCTTAAAATGTTGTGACCATTTGTAACATGTCTTATGACAGAATGGTCATAGCCTTAACTTCGGCTGCTAAAGGTAGCACTTTTTCCAAAATCTCTTCCTAAAAGTCACATTTAATGGTTAAAAGCATGACTTTACTTTTGAAAATATTTTTATTTTCTTAACATGGTAAATCCTCATTATTAATGTTAAGTATTTTAGGGCAAGGTCCCACATAAAGTTAGAGCTCACTCTTGACCAACACTGCTCCCTAAATATCCAATCTATTGTTCTTAAAGGAAAGGCTAGATAAACATCAATAAATGCATACATAAATCTGAAAATAAGCATTTAAACATGACACATATTATTCAAAAGAATGTATTTGTGACAACTATTTTAATGGCTATCTTCTAGGGCAATATTACCTCTTCAAATCGTGTGTGTTGTGTGCATGTGTGTGTGTCCCTAGACGATACCAGAATAGCATTTAAAGTATTATGAGGTATACTTTTGAGAACATAAATGAAGAATTCTATAGCCAGTCTTTACAAAATTTGGAGTTACCCTCTTGTCCCTTATAATAGTTTTAAAATATAATTATAATTATGCTGTGCAGACACTTAAGAGCTTAAATGAACCAAATGCTGCCCTTGCATTGTGAGTCAGAAGACTAAGCCACAAATATTGAATGGTCTGTTCAAACAGTAATAAAACAAACTCTGCCTTATTGTTCTTATTTTAACAGAAATTGTAATATATTTTAACTATTTCATGGGAATATTAAACCTCAATAGCCAATAATTATGAAGTAGTTTTCTCATCTGAGTAAAATATTTAGGTATGAAATATCTTAAATAAGATATGGTATTTCAACAGGAAATACCTTAAAAAAGATATGACATATCTGTGTAAGATATGACAGCAAAATAGTTATGTGAATTCCATCAGCCAGGTTGGAATGTGGTAGTCACACTTCTTCTGAAGACATGAATTACTCTATAACCACTACCCACTTCCCAACATTGTCCTAACCGAAGGAGGTGGCGTTCATTAGAAATTGCTTACTCTTGGGAATGATTGGTACATTCTTGGTCAAAGTAAAAAGGGTGCAGAAAAATGGACTGACCTGATTTAGATAAGAATTATTGATTGTTTCAAACTGCTGACCCCTCTTTACTTTTGTGCAGTGAAGCAAAATGTGTAGACAGACTAAGGTGTGTGTGTGCATGCATGCGTGTGTGTGCTCCTAAAAGTTTACTTTAAACCAGAGATAAGGTTAGCTCTTTTGTAGCTCTGTTTCTCCATGGATCAGTGATATGGTTATTTTTGACCTCTTGCAGCACAGCTCAAATAATAAAAAATTCAAGTTAGACTTGCCATTCATCCCAAAGTAAAACTGACGTTCAGATCATTATCAGAACAAAAGCTCAGTAAACAAACTTTTGAACCATGAAACTAATAACATCCAGGCAGAACCTCCTAGAGTCAGGCAACTCTAGCTTTCACTTTGGGAAAAAAAAAATCGTTGGCTTAGAGGCAAGCATATGTTGGCACCTCAGTTCTATAACTCCTATTCCTTCTTCACTTTAGGAGTAGCGTGATATATCCAAGGTAGTTCTGAGATGTCAGTAAAGCCTGCAAGACTTCCTTCCCAATGTTTGTTGCTGCTGTTTTAATGTAGTCATAATTACTTTTAAAAAGATATTGAGTATCATCATGTACAATGTTTAGTTTGAGGGATGCATAAGAAAAAGGGGCAAAGGAAATATGTTTCTGCTGCCTACATTATAGGGGTGGAGCATGAGGTCGGGTCCAGTTGCCCATTTGAATCCGGATTGGCTAGCAGAATCACCTTTCTCCCAACTTGGCTATGCTTATTGGGTCTCCGTGCAGCAATGAGGATTTAGCTGATAGGCAAAGCATGAAAATGAATCCATCCTTTTCAATGTGGATTCAAGGTATTGGAGTGACAGCTCTGCATGTGACCCACAGCAGAGGAAAATGTTGCCCTATCAACCCACACAAAGAAGAAAATAAAATCAAGAAATGCAGAATAGAATGGGCTACTGCTTCACTGCAACCTTTGACTTTATTTCATTGGTGACTCTATTTTATCACTATACGTAAGTGTTTTGAGGTTTTGGAAGACAAGAACTATATTGCATGACTGTTTTACCTGTGATTTCATAATAATTTGTACCCAAACTGAACTTTTAAATAAATACTGAAATGTTTTATTTACTAATACTGCACATGTTTGCTAATGATTACATATTCATCAGTTAGTCTTTTCTCCCTAACTCTGAGGTATATTACTTAAGGGAAAAGATTTACATTTATATTTATTTTGTATTCACAAAGCACTTGTGTCAACACTGGATACCCTATAGACCTATGGTTCCTTGATTATAACTTATTTGTCTAAAATATACACTGGTAGCTGTCTCTATAATTATAATGTTATAAAAACTTGAAATCACAGAAGGAAATTCTAGTAGAATAATATTTAATTAAAAAAATTAATAACAGCTAACTCATAGGGTATTTATGTTCCACGAAGTAAGTACTATTGTTATTCCCATTTTACAGACAGGAAAACTGAGGCTCGCCTAGGTTGCTCAAGTTTACACAAATAGTATGTGATAGAACTCAGACTCTAATATAGTTCTGTTGGATTCTATACTGTTAAACACTATGTTATTTTTTCTCCCATATTTACACATTTAATGTGAACTTTCTATACTTAAATTTCTATTTTTCAGCTTTAAGTTTTCCCAATTGAAAAAAAAAGGATGATCCAAGTCTCAGTAAATAGCAATGGTTTTTATCAGGAAGAGGTCAGGCAGTCTACTGATATCACTATCAGAATTAAATGTTATTTCAAAGTTAAAAATAGAGCTGAAAATTAAAAACATGAAAATGTAATGTTGTAGCCGATAATATTTTGTTCTTTTTGCTGCAGACTTTGGATATTTTAATTAAATAACTGGTTGTAAAACAGTAACTTCAGAAGAACTGTGAGGGGTGGGATTAGTCTCTAGAGGGCCACTGCGGTACTAGCTGATTCTCCATTTTCTACTTGGGCAGTGTCTTCCTGCTGCTGACCCAGGGATCTTTTTTATCCCTTCATTGTAAGTCTGTCTTCTGAAGGACAACTTCATGTCTGCTTTCTGCTGTCTCTCTCTGGTCTCCTGCCAATTTTTACCTGCCAAGCTTATCACTAGTTGGTTAAAATGTAATATGTCAATCTCTGATTATGTCATGATTGACATGAATAAATTACTATGGTATATACCCAGGTATATTTTAATGTGGACATCATGGAGACCATTCCTTGACACAAAGTTTCTCTTTCAGGGAATGAGAAGTGTAATCTCAGTATCAAAAGTAAGAATAGTACCACAGTGGTCTCACAACCTATAGGATTAAACCTAGAGGTACAAAAAAAAAAAAGAATTATTGCTCAGAGAAGAGCGCTGTTTGGTGCTTAGGTCAAATGATTGGGATCATTGAACAGATCAGGTAGAAAAAACAGTAATAACATTTAAATCTCCTGATCCCAAGCTATGCTTTAGTTAATAGTTTTCCTCCTTTAAAGAATACATGCTATAGTAAATTTTTTTGAAGAGATTTTTCCTTTTTGTGTCTTGATAAATCTGTAACTCTAGTATAATCATAAATAAGAAATTACTACTCTTGGTTTAGTATACACAGCTTAATAAATTATATTCTTAAGAGCAACTATTGAAGCAGTAAAAAATGCTAGTCTTCTATTTCAGCCAAAAGCTTTCCTCTGAACAAGTTGTTAGAACACGTTCAGAGATATCTATCATGGGAACATATAATAGGATAAATTCACTGTGGGAGAAAAAGGCAGAGATTAGTCACTTGCAAACTGGCATCGTAAAGACTGGGCGAAGGGATGTGTACCAGACTGACAATCACGAGATGAAGTGGCACTCAGCTTTGATTTGGGTGGTTACTTATTTCTTAATGAATTAAAGAGTTTCCCACAGACTTTGATAATAAGACTACAAAAGAAGTTTAGAATACAATTTTAAAAGGAGATTTAAAAGAGTTTCTCCATTCATGGCATATTCCTTATAGATTATTAATTTCCCAATAGAGAAAACAATAGTTAGGTGGATAGTCTGAAACTAAAGACAAGTGAATACTGAACAAGTCGAGTATCAAATGCTAACTTAATGAACACACTCTTGTTTGTTATGCACCCGCTTGATTATCTCAAAATACTTATGTATATGGTAAATTTTTACTAGACAACCATCTGGCTTTCAAATCTTCAAATGATAACCAAGATAACCAATCTGCTACCTAAGGGTTACTTTATTTACTTAATGCCTCTGAGATAAGGCTTATGCTAACAAATATTTTATTGCTAACATACTCTTAACTGGTCTCTCTGCAATTATGATATAATCTATTTGTTTCACGGGCTACTGTGGATATGACTGTGTAGGAGGGTGGTGAATTGGAAGTGATTTTAGGTATCCAAGAGAATAAAGGGTCAGTCTGAGACTTAAGGTGTTTGGAAGCAGCAATCAATGTTCAAAACTTAACCAACTGCTGGAATTGTTATGCTGGTATTTTGTATTATGTCCTTAATATTTTTTTGAAATTACTAGGAAAGAATAGATTCCAAATGCAGTGGTTCATCTCTCAGACATCATTATTCTGTCCTTACAATGTACATCACAATGAAATGACTGACTAAGGACTTTGAATACAAGTAAATATAGAAGTTCTATATAAACATGCTTGTCGAATCAGGAGAAAGAGAAAAAAGCTCTAGGAGTTGTTTATACTTTCTTTCATCTGAAGTGCCATTTTCTTTGTACATTGGATAACATATTGATTTTGGTGTACTTCAATTCTCAAGTTTCCATAAACCATAAAAACCTTAATGACTTCTCCAAAGCTCAAGTGAGAAACAATCAATTAATTTCGCCAGCAGTTCAACTCTGTCAAAATTAAAGTGCTATTTTAATGAATTTTTCAGACATTTAGGATCTACACAGCAGCAGATTAATGCCAAAAGCCTTTCTTTTATCATTGCAAGAAAAGTTTAAATATATACCAATTAAATAGAGAGTTCAAATGTTTCAACCTTTATTATAGACATAAAAATGCAAGTTGCTTTACATGGCGTTCTTCTAGGGTTTAACCTAATGCTGAGTTCACAGCAGCTGTGAACAGAACTGTTAAGAATCATCCATAATATAATAGAAAAATGCCAAAAGTACTGCCCATGTGACACCATTCCTCTGTGTTCTGATTTGATGCATAATAAAAAGGGCTGCCCTATTTCCTCCTTCATGTTGCATATCTTACCTAAAATTGTCACTGCTAATACCACCTCTTCAAAATAAGATATTTTTTTTTAAAGGCCACAGTAAAATTTCCTGGAAAGGAAAAGAGGCTGGGGAACTAACAAGTTTTCATTTGCACAATAGTGACCAATAGTACGTTAGCATGGATTAGTTTATCAGATTAGTCAACAGTCATTTGGAAAGCACAGATTACAGTGGGAACTGGTACAGTTTGGGGATAGTGGAGAGGAGGTGAGGAAGGTCTATCTTTTGAAGTGACAACAAGGTCAGTTTCCAGGGAGAAAGAGAACAAACAGTGGTGATGGAAAAGAGAATGCTGAGAAAGGTCAGAATTTGAAAAGGATAGGGGTGGCCTCAAAGTAAAATTTCTTTCAAATGGCTCTGAATATGACTAAGAAGAATAAAACACTAGGATAGTAATTGGTATTGTGAAATTAGTTAAAAATAAAACTAAATTACAGACAGATAGTTAAAAATAAAACTAAATTACAGATAGATAGGATACCCTGTCTCATTAGCAGAATAAGGCCCGTCCTTTGCTGAAGTAAGAGTTCAGTGATATTGCTAGCTCGATAAAATTTAATTTGTTTAGGGCATGAGAAAATCTGTGATCCTGAGAAGATGCCATCACGACGTTTTATATAGGGGCTGTTGTTTTTTGTTTTTCTACATTGTTTTTGTTGTTGTTTGTTTTTCTACATTGTTTCTTTTTCATTTGGGTTATAATGTAAACTCATTTAAGAACTTAGTGAATTTAGGAAAGTTGTTTTGAAGCATCTTTGCTTTGTTTATAATTTTCTCCTTTTACAAGACTGGATCTGTTATAGTTCCTTTACAAGACAAGTCATTTTCTTTCATATACAACCATTAAACAGACTAATTCTCAATCTGGCCTGTTTTCTGTTAGATTTTAGAGCGGCTATAGATGGTCACATTACTTGGTGTTTATCTAGTCTATCGTTCCTTAAAATTTTGAAGTAATTCCTTTGCCCACCTATTAATCATCTACAGGTATTTTCATAATATAGGTCTTTTCTGGTCTCACTCAGGACTGATTGTAAAGTACAGTGCCAGGGGAGTTTCTGTGTCAGGCCCTGGGGCTTCTTCCTGCTTCTTCACTTACAAAAAGCGGCTTGGCATTTTTTCTTGGAAGCTGACCTGCCTCATGGTTTCTGGGAGGAGCTCACTCTGAACTAAGTGCAATTATTTCTCCCCACACCTTCATTTCCAGCCACATTGTTTCTTAAAGCTTAGGTTGCTGTGTGGGTGGGCAAATGGAAGAGGCTGATTATCATTCAGGGTATAAATAAAAATCAGAGGCAACCCAGTCACCAAGTGCAAGAAGGAAAATCACGTCATAAATCTCACATTCTTTTCTATTTACATAATCAGTAGCAAATACCAGTTGTAGTACTTAAATAATGTAAATATAAACTAGGAGCGACTCTATCCATGAATCTTAATGAAACATCGTATATAATAAGTGTGGAATAAAAAGGCTCATTGAGCAGATTTTTAAAAGTCAAAGAGAATATAAACAAATGCTCATACATGCATAATACATATGTGTCAGGCACTTTCCCTTCAATGCTGAGACTGAAGTTTTCAGCTTGTAAAAATAAATAAGCTTACAAATCCCTAAGAGACTTTCTTTTTTTTTTTTAAAACAAAAACAAAAACAAAAACATTTTGGTACATCAGACAGAAACTGCTCTGAGGTTGGTGTTCCTGGGATTTCAGTAGATTGGCTGGTCTGGGCCCCACAGCTAGAGTGGAAATGAATTGTGCTTAGCGATAGGGAGGTAGATTTATCTTCACAAAATGCTTTGTTCATGCTCTTTGCTGGGGCTCCCTGCAATTATGATATAATCTATTTGTTTCATTTCTGATGTTCACTCACTGTTACTTTGAAGTAGGCGAGTGAGCATTATTGAGTATTTCTTGCACATAGGAATAAGAAAATTCTAGAAAACTCAAATTATTTGTACATGGGTAAGCTGGCAGAAACAAGAATAAAACTCAAACTTCTCAAATTCAATTTCTTAGCCTATTTACTCCAGAATTGCTCACAGATATTCCAACTCCAAGGTAATTGGAAAAAAATCTCGTCTTCAATACTTGTTTTCACTATTCTTAAAAACAATATTTACTAAGATTTTCCTGTTACAGATGTAATACTGCTTTTTAGAAAAGTTGAAAAATATAAAAATGTATGAAAGCAGGAGAATAAAATCCACGGATAATGCTAATACCCAGAGAGAATATATTTTGATGTACTCTTCCCACTTAAAAGAAAATTGGATTCATACTATATATATATATATATTCTGATGGGTCATCTATATTAACACCTATTATTTTATGGACTATTAAGAATCATGGGGAAAAACTGCCAATGTTATGACACAATGTTTATCTACATAGAATTATCATTTCCTAATTGATAATTCATAACAGAAAAATCCTTTAGACATAGTTTTATCAAATATCTTGAGTTTATATAAATAGTAAACCAAATTAATTCGTCGGGTATTCCTAAAATTTTTTCATATTCAAATTTCAACTCTTATGATTTACTTTGTGATTCAAATTTTGATGTTTGTATTTTTCTACACAATTATCTTTTGTCTCCACTTGGGTATTGATGATGCAGCATTTCTTAAAAGTATTCTGCTATTGTCTCCAGAACTTGACTTCAGCTGATGCCCACCATCTGCAAGTTTTAATACACAGTTATAGGCAATGAAACTACAAGAAATAATATGATTTTTGATATGTAAAAAGATGAAAAACTATGCATCGTAGGATCATTAAATATAATATTTATTTAATAGATATGTAACCCTCTTCTTTGCTGAACTTTGTATAATGAGAATTTACTATTTTTTAAATTCATGATATTTAAGGGTTTTATGACAGGTAACAAATTTCTGTAAACAATTCCCTATTATTGGACATTTAGGACCTTTCAAATTTTATTTTTTGCCATTATAAGTAAAGATGTGATAAGCATCTTTGAGCATAAACCTTTGTTTACATCTTCAATAATTTCCTTATGAGACAGTTCCCAAAAGAGCATAACTATGTAAAATGATATGGTTTGTGCTTCTTACATATTGCTAAATTGTTTCCCAAAATTATTGTATCAGTCTGTACCCTAATCAGTAGAATATATGGGCACAAATTGTCTTCTAAAGCAGTTTTCACAATTACCAACAGTATATATAAGTTAAATCTGGCCTCTTAACCAACCTACTCTTTCCTTTTATTTCTTCCATTATTTTTATTTATCACCTGCTGACATGATAAATAATTCTTATCTCTTTTTGGTATTTACCTCTTTACTGGTCCTATGAATTTCAACTAAGAAAGCTCTTAGTCATCGCTTAGCCAATCTATACTAGATGTAGATAGCTACCTTAATTTTCCTTCTGAAGTCAGTTTCCTTAATCATTTCATTGCTCTAATTTTGTAGATGCTCAAGGGGCTAAACCTGAATTCATTATTAGAAGCTTTTTGTCACGAATGTAAGAACCATCTCCTTAATTTTCCTGATGAAATGCTTATTTATGTCTAGTCCTCTATTCCATTAGTCATTTAAAAAATCATGGCTCACCATTCTGACCTAAAAGGTTTCTTTTTGAAATATTGTCAAGTCTTATTGAAATAAGCAAAATTTCCATCACTAGGACTTTTATGTGCTAGGTCTTTATGATCACTAGAGATTAATTTAGGAAAACTATTCTCGATACTCATCCTTTCGGTAAGCATCCATTGGGCACGCACTGTAATGTATAATGCTTGATGTCTGTGACAATGTGAAGAAGTCTAAGGCACATTCCTGGCCCTGTGCTAGTAATAGTAATAGGTGAAACTTATTGGATTCTCTGTGTGCCAAGCACAGGTCTAAATGTTTGACACATACTCACTCATTGACTCCACCCTTCAACATACTGTGACTGGCCTTATTGTTATCTCTATTTTATAGATAAGGAAACAAAGGCAGGGAGAAGCAAGTAATTGCCTGGGATCATCCAGGTGGATTTCAACCTAAACTATTTTACTTCAGAATTGGTTAGTTAACATGTTTCTTCATAGAAACTTCGAATATAGTAGGATAGACCGGACTTACACATGAGCTGCAATAAAGTACTAACTATAACATGAAGGTATGGTAGTACAAAGAGTTTGGGGAAAACGAGAGAAATTAAGATCTAAAGAAGAGGTAGAATATGAATGGGCTTAAAAGACTGAAACAATATATTTTGGCAGAGAAACAAGAATTTGTAGAAATGAAAGCGGATACTTCAATGTGGGTGGAGAGATTAACTCCAGAGCCCAGCCCCCTTGGGTTCAAATTCCGACTCCAGCACAGAGCAGTTGTAAGGGGACTTCTCTTAGCCTCAGGCACTCATTAAAACCTATTTTTGTTTTAATGAGCAAATATATAAAAGTTTAGAAGCATATGATACGTTTAGGGAATGGAAGTAATGCAAAGTAGAGGGGTTTTAAGAGGGTATTGGAGCATTTCAAAGAAAGAAGAAAAGGAGGGAAAAAAGGAAGGAAGGGTGGATGTATGTGAGAAGTAGTTGTGGTTGAAAACAAAATGAAATAGGTATGAGGAAATGTTGGAAGTGTTGAGACAGCAGAAAGAAAACTTGTTACTTTACTGAAGGGGAAACAAGAAGTTTGGCAGTGGTGTGGTTTGCATTAAGGAGAGGCTGAAGAAGGGAACCCAGAGGAGGCTATAAGTATTGTCCAGGTGAAAGATAATAAAGGCATGAATCAAGGCAATGTTAACAGAAAGGAAGGAGAGAGGCTCCAGAATTATTTCAAAGGTAATTTGAAAGAACTTGGTAACCAACTGGGGATTTGGGACTGAGTCAAATGTTCTTCCAATTTTTGCCCCGGGGGCCAAAACGATGTTAATACCTTTTGCTGAAAAAAACTGCAGTTACTTTTGGAGAGAATCAGTGTTGAAAACTTAGGTGTCAGCAGAATTGATGACTTTGTGAAAAGTTTGAATGCAAGGGGAAAGAGAGAGTGGAGAGTTTGAATGTCAGTGATCCTAACGCTAATTTAGGAAGGTAAATCTCTTTTTGGATTAACACTTTTTTTTCTTTAGCAAAATCGAGGTTAATTATGTATTATGGAATCTTCTCATTCTTATTAGAGACCTTTATTCTCTTTCGGGATTAGGCATTCCTTTGAGAATTTGATGAAAACTACAGACTTTCTTGTATCTAAAAGTTTGTATGTGCATATGTGCGTGTGTGTGGGGGAGCACCATAAACATATATACAAAAAATTTACATGAAATTTTAGGGCGTTCCTGTATTTTTTGAAGTGCAGCCCATGTATCCCAAGAGACTGCTCTGCATAACTTCTTTTTTAATCAAGGCATTATTTTGTTTTTCCAACTATGATTAACTACATGTCAGGCACTGTGTTAAGTCCCTTACCTATATTAGCTCATTTATCGCTCACCATAACATTGTCATATAAATATTACATTTCAAACATAGGGGAACACAGACTTAGGTAGGTTAAATTGCTCAGAGTTACAGTTATCATTATGGTAGAGCCAGGATTTGAACACAGGTCTCTGTATTAGGTTTCTCCACAGAAACAGAACCAATAGTGTATTTGTGTGTGTGTGTGTGTGTGTGTGTGTGTGTGTGTGTGTGTGTGTGAGAGAGAGAAGAGATTTTTTTCTAAGGAAATGGCTCATGATATTATGGAGGCTGACAATTCCCAAGATCTGCAGTCAGCAGGACCAAGATCAGTCTGAGTCTGAAGGCCCGAGAACTAGGAGAATCAATGGTGTAGTTCCCTTCCAAGGCCTACAAAGGTAGTTCAAAGGTAGGAAAAAGCTAATGTCTCACTTCAAAGGCAGTCAGGCAGGAGGAATTCTTCCTGGGAGAAGTGGAGGTAGAAAAGAGGAGATGGGTCAGCCTTTTTGTTCTATTCAGACCAACCGATTGGCTGATGGCTGACCACATTAGAGAGGGCAATCTGCTTTACTCAGTCCGCTCATGCAAAACACCCTCAAAGACATACCCAGAATAACGTCTGACCAAATATCTGGGCATCTCACAGCCCACTCAAGTTGACACATAAAATTAACTACCATAGTCTCTCTGACTCCAACCACTGTGCACTTAACTGCTATTTTAAAATATATTCTACTGATTCTCTTAGATGAACTTTCATTTTGCTTTCACCCATGAAATGAATGATTCATGTTAGAGGTTCCTCTCCTTCCATGTTTCTCCTTTCTCCAGTTATGCTGTCCTAACTGAAAATTTTAAAGTAAAAACCACTTGCAAACTTTCTGTTTGCATTCTGCTCTCTTTATTTTTTCTCCAAGAAGATAAACTGTCGGAGGAAGTGTCTTTCATTTTAAATGTTCAAAGAGGATTTTGCAGCAAAAGCGAGTTAACATCTAAAAGAATCCGTGGGTACCCACTAGGAGTGCGTATCATGTGTTAAAATAGTTTTCAAATTCACTGCATGCCATAGAAAAGAAGAGCTGGTTTTGGTAGCAGGATTGAAACTTTCAGGTGGCTGCTTAGTATGCAGTGTGTGTGTTCGTAAAAAGTCAATGCACGATTAAAAAAAATATTGTGGATGTTTTTAGGCCCTGGAGCCAATCCAAAATAACAGCTGGGATTTTATATCTCCTGGGGGACTCCTCAAACTCATGAAATTCAGTTCCAGGAAGTCATCACACTCTGTTAGAGTGAAGGCCCTGTGAGCAGGAGACTGGCTCAGTTGTCGGAGTACAAAGGAAATGAAAGGGAGGCTGCTCTTTCTCTCTATCAAACACATTTTCAATTCTTTAATGGACTGAGTGCATCCACGTAAGCTTGAAAAGGTGATCAAACAGTAAAATTAAAGCTTTTAGCTCATAGGATTTTCTTTTGTTCCTTTTCTACCAGGTGAAGGAGTGTGGAGGGAGGTAGGAAGAAAACAGGTCTCTACTTTATTTTAAAAATTTTAAATAGAAAAGGAGATCAAGTGAGGTCATATACATCCTATGGCCTGTGTAATCAAATGTATATACTATTTAAGGTAAAATAATTAATTTAAATTAAACTTCGAATTCTGTAAACCCAGACTGTAAAGTCATTCAAACCGTACAAATAAGTTGGAAGAATTCATGGTCAAAAAAGGAGTGCAAATTCTTAATATAGGTGAGCTGATGTCTAGAAACAGACATTGCACTTGTAATTGCAGTTAAAATCTTTAAAGGATATTGAATTTCGAATTTAGTAGAGGAGAAAAATAATTTTTCTCATATCTTACTAGCTGGTAGATATCTTCTTCCACCAGGTCCCAATAGCATTACACATTCCTTGGGATGGATTTTTATATATAATGCTTTGAAAACGAGATGACTTCAACAATGGGCAAATGTATCAGACTAAGTTTTCAATTATTTAGGGTTTTTTTTTTTGTTTTGGTTTAATGTTATCAAGTGATTGCATAGTGCCATGAAAAGAAGTCATTAGGGCCTATTTCCCTGGGGTGATATGCTAGAGGTTGACCAAGTGAGGTTAAATGACTGAACGCTTACTGTCTCTGGCTTTGGGGATGCAAAGAGATAAGCCATATGTCTTTTTGAGAGAGCATAGAGCCTAATTGATAACTTAGATGTACATACATACGAAGGCGATACAAGGTATTGGATATCGCTGAACAAGTGTTTAGACCATAAGTACTTTGAGGCTGGGGAATATAAAAATCTATTTTTAAGAGTTTCTTTACCAGTTTCAGTTATATAGTCTATAAAATAATATCCCTAACACATAGGAGAACGTATTAATTTGATCTTCCACTACTAATTGTAATTATCTTGTATCCCAGGCTTTTAGCCCAGAATATAGGAGAAATTTTGTCTACCTGAGTTAAAATTCTATTATTTTAACAGTTGTGAGCTGGATTTCCCTATCAATTGTAATTTGGCACTTAACTCGGCAGGACAAGTACACGACTGAATGTAACTGTAAGAATATGGTCTAATCCATAACTTAGTGTGCAGGTTTTCTAGAATTAAGCTTGTTAGAACCACCACAGACATGTAAAATGCTATATAAGACACTATTAAAAAAATAAGCATGACAAATATTGTGGTCATTTTGATGTTGTTAATACCTAGATCTTTGCCTGCATACATACACCAGCTGTCCTGGTTATGGCTGGGTTTGCCTTGTCCCTTTGGGGGAATCAGTGACAAATGTTTTTCTCCATATAAAGTTGGTAGGACTAAATCTTGAAACAAGATTAGGACAAGACTATTTCAGGACAGAGGGTAGATCATTTAAGGGTGACAGGTGTGATATTTATATTGATTTTCTGGATTTTATGTCTCAAAGAGTCTGGAAAGAAGATTTGAGCACCTCAGACCAGATTTCTACTGATAATCCTCTGGGATGGTTTGACTCTGCCCTTCATTTAGCCCTTCAATTTTTTTTTTTTTTTTAACCTTTGAAGCTTCTAGGCCTGGTGTCTCCTTCACTTGGGAGAGATAGTCACTTGTCTTTGGCATCTGGGCAGTTCTGCAATGACAGACAGCCACCCAGCCAAGGGGCAGCAGCAGGAGCAAACATCTCAGCCTGATAAGACTGCTTATGCAGTGGTGAGAAAAAAAAGATTCTATCTTTCTGTCTTTTGTAGTTATTAAATTCTCTGGCTGTATTATTATCTTTCCAAGAGAAGAGAGAGAGAAGGCTGGTTAGAGCCAATGTCCTCGGTTTTGGAAAGCTAACTGCAGTTCCTTCAGAGGCCAAAATAAACTCCAGGTCAGAGAGAGTCATAACAGTGCAAGTGGTTGGTCCCCAAGAACTACAAATCAGGAGTTGTAGCCCCAGGGCCCGATATCCCACATCAGACCCTTAGGAAGTGAAGACATAGGTATTATTTAGCCGCGCCCTCCCAGCCCCCACCTCGAGAAAGATTGATGTCATGACCCCGCAGGGCGTACAGTGGCCAAGTGTCATCTGGAAGACTGTCAGGAGGCCCTACTAGCATCATCCTTTTGAAAACACAGGCAATCTCCCTCATGTCTAGGCTCTACTGTAAAGCTGTCCTCCCTCCCCCCTTATTCATTCCTCCACCGATATTCTATGAGTCTATGACAAGGGGAAGCAACTAATCATAAAACCCGATCATAAAACCCTTCTTACACTTGAAGACAGCAATTAAATATGCACTCAGCCAAGGTCTCCTTGCTTCATTTAAAACAAAAGAGGTTCTCTTCACGCCCCTCCCACCCCAGCAGAAAATGCATTCCTGGAACCAGCGCTGGTCATCCCGAAAGTTGCTATTTCCCTTAGTTGAGGGCGAAGTTAAACGAATCCGTAGCTGCAAAGTCTGGACTTGGGGGAGGGGGCGACAGCCAGGGCGGGGGCGAGAGCGGCGAGGAGGAGGGACTAGAGGGAAGGACACTGCCCCCTACTTCTTTGAGGTCGTTGCCTAAGCCGGCGGAGCCGCCAGTTTGGGTTCGGGGAGAGAGGAGTGGCTGCTGTGGGGAAGCGGCGTGGGCTCCGCACCCGCGGCTGGGTGCCAGGTTCCATACCTGGCGGGCTGGGCGCGCCCCGCAGGCCGGCCGCCCGGGGCGCGGAGGGTGTGGGCG
>NW_006443138.1:5296504-5297949 GCF_000325575.1 Pteropus alecto | reverse complement strand
CAGCCAACTTTTTGCTTGGGCAGAGATTTTTTGGAGAGGACAGAAGGGGAACTCCAGCTTCAAGGCCCGCTCGCACGTGGAGCCGGGAGAGGCTGTTTGTGGGGTGGTGTGGGGGGTGGGGAGTCCTGCGGTGCTTTAAGTGACTTTTCAAACTTTCCTTCTTCCGCGGCTGCCTTCGCTGTGTCCCCGCCGCTGGCCGAGCTTCGATGGTGCTTCCAAGCCCAAAGTTGCTGGAGATTCTGGGAGGAAGAGAAAGAGGTGGAGGAAGAGCGCGGGGCGGGAAGTGGGCGCTGCTGCGGGTCTCCAGAGAAGGTGGCGAGATGGGTGGAAGGCTGTCTGTAGGCTCAGGATCTGGGGCTGGGAGTGATGCCTCGGAGATGAGCGATGCCCCAGCGCAGTCCCCGCTGTCAAGTTAATACCGCAG
The DNA here is from genome assembly GCF_000325575.1 of Pteropus alecto. Taxonomy (NCBI): domain Eukaryota; kingdom Metazoa; phylum Chordata; class Mammalia; order Chiroptera; family Pteropodidae; genus Pteropus; species Pteropus alecto. Next base: position 5,297,525 of record NW_006443138.1, on the reverse strand, counting down.
GACTGCGGGCTTTTCACAGTTGCTGTGTTTTCTTTGTAAAAAGCGGCTCTCCGTGCCAGGTTGATTGTAGACCTTTTGTGTTTCAGTTTGACAAGTGTACTGGGCAGGTTCATTTTAAGTGACTTGCGGAGAGGCAAGTTGAAGGCCTTTTGAACCTTAAAGTCTTGGCTCTGTTGAGGTCATTTCATGGCGTTTGGTTTGTGCCGATGTTGGCCTGGGATTTCGGCTGGATATGAGTATGAAGTATTGAGTGCACCAGAATTTCCTATACAGGCCCCACGGGGCTGGAGAGATGTGCGCCCTGGCTCTGCTAAGTATCCAGAGGGACCCTGGCTGGCAAGGTCCACCAGGGTTTATTCCCCTTCACCTCCCACTCCGGCCTTGCCCTGGCTTCGAGGAAAATCCTTTAGACTTGGATAGGTTTCAGGATACTAGGTCCGCAAGGGCTGTGGCAGCAGTCGGTGCTGAGGTTAAATGGTGCTGCGAGGGTGGGTAGACGAAGAAAGCAGGAGGCGGCCAATCTGGTGTGTGGAGAAGGGAGAGTTGTCATGGGAGCTTACTCCAGCAGCTTGATGAGTTGGTATGGAGGGTGGCTTGGTTATTGGGCATGCCAAAAGTTTCAGGCTTTTGAAATAATGCTTACTACTGAAGAACTAATGCATGATTTCTAGTTTTTCTCTAGGTGGCACAACCTGTCTGGCTTATATCCTGTTTAATGACTCAGGGAATTCATCCCTTTTTAACCACTTCCTTATTAGATATGTATGTTCATTTTCAGCACACTTTCTGGAGAGCGACCTTACCCACTCAAAATGCACCTCGGCTTTAGAAATGCTGTTTTTCCTTTTAGTAAATCATATCTTAAAGATTGCAAATAGTGGTACCAATAATTTATAACCAGGGAAAAGCACTAAATGCAAGCATTCTGTCAAGCCTGGACTGTCCTATCAACTAAATGTCACAGTGCACTTGGTGTTAAGTGTATCTGTTTGCTAAAGAAAACATCGCAGTACTGCCAACA
>NW_006443138.1:5255443-5296480 GCF_000325575.1 Pteropus alecto | reverse complement strand
TAGGTAGATTTTTGGATTGTGACAAAATGTATGCGTGAAAAATACATGCTACCTTTGAAAGATGATCAGCTAATCTGTTTGGTGGAGATAAGACTGAATTTCCTCCAGAACATAAAAATCTGAGTCAGAAATTAGGTATTCTGATTTCTCCCATAGGAGAAAACAGGGAACCTTTGTTACTTGCTGTCTTTTTTTCACTTTAAAGGTTTCTTACTTTTTACTTATATTATGTGATGCTTTTCTAATTGGTGTTACTTTATTTGGTTGTGGCATTTCTTTTTGAGGTCCTGCTTCATTGAGAATAGACACATATGTGTGCTTTGTTTCTTTTAGAGTCTCCTACCTTGTATTTGTGATTCGACTATGTGTGTACGTATATATACATATACATATTTAAATTAACTGATTTTTAATTCATATGTCAGAAGACACAGCTTGAGCTTGGCTTATCCTTTTGGAAGAATTTTATTGTGAAGTAATTGGCAGTGTTTTCTATTTGAATATGAAATCAGATTGTACTGAGCATTTTTCTTTAGGATTTACAAATTTAAATGATCCACATAGTGTTGAATTCAGTTCATAGTAAATATGAAAAGAAAGGTTAAACTAGTAGGTTGGTTAAGAAAATAATGAACATAGAAGGTACAAATACGTTTTAAATTTTGTCTAGGGCTACTAGTGGCCAAAAAGTCAATTTCTAATATCTTATCGTCTAACTCTAAGTATAGTTATACTTATATAACCATTGTTCTTTCCACATTCCTCCACACTCAATTTACATTTAAACATTCTAAAACCTGTTATGGAGACTACTCTAGCATAACATTTTTTCATGTAGATTTCATTGAGCTAAATCTCTTTCTGAAACTTAATGCAAATTAACAAAAGCTGCTAGCTCCTTTAAAGACTACATATTTGAACAAGTATTTCTTAGCATTACTCTTTTTTAAAAAGTGCTAATCTCAACTCAAAGATTTAGGGAACCTGCTTTCTTGGTATTGTCACATACAAAACGAGGTTTGGCCAACCTATATAAATTCATGCCGTACCTACACATCATTCATAACTTAGGTTCATCTTGAAGGCCTCTGTCAAGATGATATTGAGTGAAGTATTGCTGCTGCATGCAATGCTGAGCATAGAAACTGTAACATATGGGTTGTTGGAGTAAATGCAGTCACTTCCAAAATGACATGTTAAGATTCACTCATGTACGGTGACATAGTGTTAAAATTCAGGACACATTACTCTGTCTTCCCCCCACCCCCCGATTTTCTGCCTGAGCTGATAAACCCAGTCCATTTAGAAACCACCTAATACACTTTTGGGTAGATGTTTCAGGAAGAGTGAAATGATTCTGAAAGTGTTCTGCTTAACATCCTTTCCAATCAAATTGAATTAAGTAATTTATTAGTTGTTTTAATTTTTTTTATTAGCTGATCTATGTAATAGGAATATAGTTGTTAAGGAGAATCTCAGCATGAGGAATAGATGCCTCAGTAATTAACAGGGCCTTTCTTCTGCCTTTGTATACATACATGCATAGACATGTTCACCAGGGGAAAATGTATGCATTTGGTATAGCTCCCCTCCCTCTTGCCTTTCTAGTCTCATAAATTTTTGTGGTCTACTGATGAACTTGAGAACTTCCCTTTGGACTTCTGTAGGAATTATTGTGTCTGAGGTTTTGTGTCTGTCTTGTCAAATGACAGTATTTGGATCTCTGTAGATATAAAGAATTAGCTTTTATAAAATAGCTATGAGAAAGCACAGGGAGCGTAAGTAGTGTGCCTTTATTATAGTTTTGGTCTATTTTATTTTCTACATCACAAAGATATCTGGCAATCCTACCACACACAACCTGCTTAACAAAAGTCCATTGGAAATTTGAGTTTTTACCAGGAGTGCGTGGGGAAAAGAGAAGAGATCAAAACGTATGGAGAGTCTGCTGTGTGTTGGGCACTGTGTTCAATGTTTCACATGCATTATTTGATACGACCTTACCACATGCCTGTTAAGTAAGTATTATTATTATTTTCCTGGTAGCTGAAGAAACTCTTGCTCAGAGAATGAAACAAATCTCCTGAAGTTACAAAGCTGAGTTAGGGCACCAGTTTCTAAAGAGATAATTCAAAAAAGAAGATACATTTCCTGAGATGAGGTTTTTAGCAAGCATTATATTAATATTATAACATCTTATGGTTTTTTTTTTGAACAGAATAATGAACTACCACCAAATCTTTCATCAGAAGAGATTTTTTAGTTAAATATATCTGGAAGAGGCTTCCTAAGTATATTATGGGTTTTTGACTAACTTTGTTTCATAGGTTTATTAACTTTAATCGTAAGGATTGAAACGTCAATATATTTTTAAGTAGAATTATTTGACTAAATTTAAAGAAACTAATTTAAGTGAATGGCACCAGAGATGACATAATTACATAGTTTTCCTTCTTTTCAAAGATATTTGTCATGAAGGCAAAAATTAACAAAAATTTGTTATTCTTCCTTACTGCAATGAACCAGGAAACCTACTGTATTGTTAATAGCCATTGTGCATTTGCTCTTTTGCCAGCATTTTATTTAATTAAAGCCATCCATCTGAACTCTCAGCCTGACTATCTATCAGAAGGCCAGTGGCCAAACAAAGGAACTTCAGATAATGCTTTCTTCTGCGGCAGCCAGATTGGTTTCTTTCATGAAGAAAAAGAAGTATCAACTTTAATTGGTAAAGGATATTGAGAGTTGAATATCATCAGTTTTAAAACTGTTATTAAATGCTGATGGTGGCTGATTGCTGAAAATATTTAGGATTTGATCAGTTTATTCTCAGTAAAGTGAAATAGTAGTTTAGTAATGCAAAATACAAAAGTAATAGTAATACAGAGTAACACATCGAACAGAGAATGCTGTTCAAATTCAAGAACGAAACCTGGGTTTGAATCTCTTCTTTTCTCTTTATGAAAGTGCATTTCTTAAATTCAGAGGTTTCCTAAATATAAAAATCTACCCATAAGAATTTCCTTATTCAAGAAACTTACATGTTTAGGCATGTCATTGGCAAAGGGTGCTGTCAGTTTTACGGGAAAATTAACATTCTTTAAATATATTTGCTGATTAAAATGCACCTGATCAAATTTCTTACCATCTTTCATTTCAACAATGATTAAGCTTTAAGCACCAAGCCAGGTGTTGAATAGAATATGAAAATAGATTCTAGCCTCGCCCAGCAGAGAGGTGGGCCACAAGGTATTTGGAGTCAAACAGCAGTGGCTTTAAGTCCGTGTCAGCACTTCCAGCTCTGTAGTCTTTTTACTACTCAAAGACGTTGTGTTCTCTTTAAGATGAGGTACAAATAACATCTACTTCATGGGAGGATTGAATGAAATTAACTAATCTGGGGGAATTTATGGCGATACCTTGCATATAGTTCAGGGCTCAGTAATGGCGACTGCTATTATCGTTATGATATCTTGATATAGATTTGTAAACTTAACACCTTCAGGTGTCCTGATGATGAAACAGTACGTTTTTATTCTTTAAAAACTTCAAAAACTAGTAAAAAAAAAAAAAAAGTCCGGCGTTTTGTGAAAAGCGACACCGAAACACAACTTTACGAGGCCACGGTCTTTGATATATTCTATTTCAATTCTCTTGTGAAGAAGAAACTCCAATGTAAAGGGAAATGTGCCCAATAGCACATTTCATACATTTAGTAAACATTTATTGGCCACTAACTGCCATCATAGATGCTGGGGATGAAAAAATCATGGCTCCCGTTTTGAAGATTATTATATATAGTTATAGAGTCCTTGATATAACAGATAACTCAGTACAGCCTTTCTCCTTCTGTACAGATTAGTGCTGAGGGAGCAGAGAAGAGGGCTTGATTGTGCCGAGGGCAGGTGGAAGGAAGGAACCTTCTGGGGACAGCTCTTAGAGGAGGTGGCACAGAGGAAGTGGTAAAAGACTTGAAGGATGGGGAGGGGTTTGGATGGTTGAGAGGGGCTATGAGGACAGATATTTCAGGAAAGGGGCATGGTATGTTCCAAAGCATGGTGGAACAAAATATTCCAGGAGCCTCTACTGATTTCTAAAGGGGCTGAAGTATAGAATATGAACCTGCATGTGAACTGCAGACTGTGAATATGCATTTCTCTATCAGGTGGGGAAATTGGTGGGAGAAGATGAGACTAGAAAGAGCCAGCTTTGGAAGGGCTTTGTATGCCAGATTGAAGAATTCAGATGTATCCATCAGGTGATGAGTTAATGGAAGGACATCCAACAGAGAAGTCAAGGGATCAAATTTGCATTGTAGAAGGGTCATTTTGGCTGCAAGGATTGGGAAAAGGAGGGACTGAGGGATGGGGATTAGGTAGGAGGCCACTGCCCCGTTTCAGGCCAGGCAGAGATACTCATGAGGAGGACTTGGCGAGCAGGTGAACATAGGAAATATGAAAAGTCTCCTGTTTAGGTAGTGATTGAGACCTAGTGCCTTCATACAAAGCCTGGTATTATTTCTACCACACATTGCCTTTCTTTCTCCCTCGTCTCCCCAAATCTTTGTAGGGGGAAAAATCTAAACAGAATCTGGTAGAATAATGTAAAAATTGAGGACTACCAAAGTGATTGGGTCATGATGATAGCTTAATGTGCACTAGCTCTTTATATAAATTATATTAAATTAAATTATATAAAATTGTTATACTGTCTAATCCTAAAGGAAAAGTAATTACCGTGTGCATTTGTCTCCTAAAACTAATTTGGAATTTTAAGTGATTTTTTTTTTTAAACATAGAAAAGCGGTAATTATTTTATAGAAATGTCTTTCCTAGTAATAGAATTGGGCTGTTTTGTTAAAAAATTATTTTTTGAAAACAACTAAATGCTCTGTGAATAAAGTTTTAAATACTTCTTATACTGGACTCAAAATTAGAAAACCAGGTATAAGTACTCTCTTAGTCATGTTGCTAATTATTTGGTTTAGGCAGACAGATTGCCCCTCCAAAGCTGTTTTCTCATCTGTAAAGTAAGTATGATTCTTGGCATACTAACCTCCTGGGATTATGTTATAGACCGAAAGCTTTTATTGTTACGAGTTACATTACAAAGAGGAGAAGTTGTTGAAAGACTGAGATTCTTAAAGAACATTTGTCTGTTAGCTGGTCATTTCTGGATGGAGGCATTACTTGTATAACTTCTGTTTTATAAACTGGAAATTTTCATTAAAAAAACCTTAATTATTAGTCTTCCAAAATGAAGTTCGGATATATTATGGGGTTTCCCTTGAAGCTCTATTACCACTTCGTAAGGCCAAAACTCAAAATGTCAGGGTTTGGAGTAAAGAAAGGATTATCGATTGAGAAGATGCCAGCTGAGAAGATTGGGGCTCTAGTAGCCCATCAAATTCATCTTAAAGTACAGAGTTCAGGCTTCTTTTATGCCAAGGAAGGATAAAAAGTTATTGTAAAAACTCAAGCCCCAAACAGAATTTTGTCTAAAGCTGGAACTATTACCTTGCTGGCCTGGGAAACAACACAGGCTCAAACAAGATGTAGTTTGAGTGAAAGCACATTTCACTGTTGTAGCTGCACTGTTCCTTGAGGCAGCCTCTTTCCTGGCTGTGCTTGAAAAAGTCTAGTTCAAGTGCTGAGTAGACCTTGACATTGCTCCCTATTGTTCAGTTTTTGCTTCTCTCCAGGCTAGGCTTCTGACTTCACCCAGTATCCAAGACTTCTTTACTTCTCAAATCGAAATCACGTATGGAACCTTTTTAAGGGACATCTGTACTGCCGACTATATTTATTTTTATTACACTACTTACATATGTACTAACATAAAACTAGGTGTAAACTCCTGATGCTTATAGCTTTCATCCAACTGTAAAACCAAAACAGATTTTACAAATGAAATACAAACTACCAAAAAAATCAGTTACTTTAAAATTAACATTTACTTCATATGACTTGATATTATTTCCCTGAAACTAAATTCCCTCTTGCAGTATGCATATGGTACTTGCTACTATGGAAAGTAATATTGCCATTTTTTTTTTTTCTTCCTAGTTGAACTCCTTGGTTTTAACAGCCTGATGTCACTTGGTCTTTTCCTGGGCATGAACACATCATTTACATGTGAAGTCCTCCACTCTCCTTGGTCTGTTTTGCACCTTTGAGATCCTAAATATAAAACCCAGTATTGGCACCACAGTTGATGCCAGTATTAGGCAGCCCATATTTAACATAGCTGGAGTTGTAGAGAAGAATTCAGAAGAATGGTCGTGTGTTTAAAATGTATACCCTATTTTTAACATATACAAATGAACAATTTATTTTCTATAGCTGCTTTAACCTTAACTTCAAGATCCCATTCCCACTGAATATGGAAAACGTCTGATCTTATCAATTAAGAGCAAGGGGTTTGAGGAGCTGTGTGAAAAAAGGTGAAGGGATTAAGAAATACAAATTGATAGATACAAAGTAGCCACGGGAATGTAAAGTTTAGCAGAGGGAATATAGTTAGTAATATTGTAATAAGTGTGTGTGGCCATGTGGAAACTAGACTAATCATGGGAATTACTTTGTAAATTATATAAATGTCTAACCACTATGCTGTACACCTGAAATTAATATAAAATAATACTGAATTTCAACTGTAATTGAAAAATAAAAGGAGTACATTAGTTTCTGGTTTAGAAATTCTCTGGTCAGTTCTCTTATTTCTCAAGAATTTCCCCTTCCCTCATTCCCAAGATAGCGTTTGGGTGAAGAGGACAGCTTAATATCCTCGTGGCATTGGGCGAAGGGCATCTTATTCATTGTGTGACCCTCACTGAGTCTCCTGCTCTGGACTTGGCACACATGTGACTGGGCGTTGTACCCAGATTCCAGTGAAATGAGACTGTTTCTGTTTGGTCTTTTGAATGTCACCCGAAAGCTGGTTTGGACGTCTGGACCTTGCCATTGCGTCTGGTGGCACCTTCTGCAGATATTGCCACTGTATTGCTCCAGCGCAATGTTGAATGCTGCCTGTGTGAAGAGGGGACCATCATGTTAGGCAGTGAGGGTTCGTGGTCAAAATGATCACTAATGCCCTCAAAGCTACACAGCTGTTAATTTTTTTTCTTTGCACTTATCAGGGAGTTTTGAATTCTCGTAGAATATTAGACACTTACATCTGATCTTTTGTCCCCCACTTCCCCACTTCCTTTTTCCACTCTTTCTCTGCTGTACCAATTATGTGGAGTGGCTTATGTGACTGGAAAACATAAAACTGGAAGAGACAGGAGTCATGAATGATAAGGCGGAAGAGTCCTGTTCCCATCATTCGATGGGTACCTCGCCCTAAGCTCAGAACATCAGGGAAGAAAGAAAGAGAGAACTGTCAAATAGCCCAGAGATGATGTAGCTTGAAGCTGGCAAGTAATTTCAATCAATACCATCTACTGGTCTACTTTGTACACAAACCTTTCTCCCTTAATAGTTTATGATAAATCTGCCCTTTATATTTCAACAGCAAATGTGTGAACATGAGAAATGACATATTTCTTCTCATGATTGGTAGTGTAATTGCAATGCTCATTGTGTATTAGATACTGATGTATTTTAAATGTTTACTTTGTATTTTGAATAAAGACATTCAGAGGTGATCCCTGGAAATACTCAAGACTTCTTGTATCAGTTGGTGTTAGAATTAATAAAAATAATAAGTGTGTATATTTTTACTGGTGAGGTGTTTATTTTCACAGTTGTTGAATATAGCAGACAGTATGAAAATTTGACAGAGTTTGACAGCATGAATTATTAGAGTTTATTTTTTTAGATACAGTTCATCATTTGAGAAAAAAGTTACCAAATGTAGTTTTCACCTGTTTAGTACGTTAAACAACAGCAAAACAGTGGAAAATAACATAGGTGAACATTCAGATAATAATATAGTAGATATTTATTTGTTCATTCTGATATATAATCTATGAATAGTTTTTCTCCTTAGTATCTTCTGATGTCCAGTATTTATATCTTGTTACTGATATTCATAAATTTCATTGAAAAAGACCGAGAGGAATATACTAATATCCTCATGAAGTCAAACTTGCATAGTCACAGGATTTCTACACTGCTCACTTGAGAAGTGTCAGGATTGTTGACTAAAGGAGAGTGGCATTTAAAATTAGATTTTTCAGATGAATTCAAGTGTTCCTTTTTAAATGTATAATTTTCTAGTGTGTGCAGAGTACACTTTCATTAAACGAAAACCTTGAACGAGGCAATATAAATTTAGTTTCTTTGTTACTATTTTACTTTCCCCCTCTATAATTTTAGTTAGGAGAATGGAAATTTGCCAGGCTAGAATCAGACACCTGTAGTGTTGCATCTGCTGAGAAAGCCCATCATCTGGCTTTGCTAGTGAATTTGAATGCTGATATATGTATGAGAGCCCTACCTTGAAAGAGTAGCTCTGGTTTCTTCACCAACAATCATATAAAATGATCAACTACGATCTGTGTGCTGCATTCAATGACTGTATTTCCTCAAAATCCTACCCTCTCAGCCTCTATTGATTATACTGGAAAAGGAGGGAGGGCAGGGTATTTGTCTGCTCAGCTTTCCATAACAAAATACCATGGATTGGGGGGCTTAAACAACAGAAATTTATTTTTCACAGTTTTGGAGGCTAGAAGTCTTTGATCAATGTGTCAGCATGACTATCTTCTGGGGAGAGCTCTCTTTTTGGGTTGCCAGTGGTTGCCTTTTCTCTGTGTGAACTCACATGGCCTTCCTTAAACTGTGCATGACATGTGGGGATGAGAGAGCTCGACTATCTCTTCTTATAAGGATACTAATCCTGTGGGATCAGAGCCCCACTCTTATGACTTCATTTCACCTTAATTACTTATTAAGAGGCCTTGTCCCCAAGTACAGCCACACTAGGGGTGGTAAGGGCTTCAGCATATTAATTTGGGGTGGGAGATGCAAGCATTCAGTCCATAATAGACAGCTAGAGAAGAATACTCAATGGTTTATATAATGTTCTTATAAATTTCATCTTTCCATGTCTGGAAACAGTTCCCTTTGAGCAGAAGATGATGTTCTGGTTTTAAAATATGGCTTTCAAATTTTTTTGGCCATTTCCCATTGACTGTCTGTGTCCCCTCCATTTGAATCTGGGCATGCTTATGGTTACTTTAACCAGTTAGGTGAGCTGGAAGTGATACTGTGTGACTTCTGTGTCTGGGATACAGGAGTCGATACAGCTTTCCCCGTGTTAGCTGGAACACTTGTGTGTGAAGTCTTGAGCCGCTAAGTGGCTCTACTGCTTCTGACTACTCTGAGGCCACCATGCTGTGAGGAAGCCAATTCACATGGCGAGACCATGTGTAGGTGCTTGGGTGGGCAATCCTGGTATGCAGTCTTCCCAGCCCAGACACCACACATGTGAGTAAATGAGCCTTTAGATGATTTCGGCCCCCAGTTGTTGAGTCATCCTTGCCTTTGAGTTTTCACAGCTGAGGCCCCAGACATCATGGAATAGATACAAGCCATTCTTGCTGTGCCCTTTCTAAATTCTGGACCCACAGAATCTATGAACATAATTAAATGGTTTGTAAAAGGTAGCTAGGTTTTGGGGTACTTTGTTACACAGGATTCCCTTATCTCTCATTCTTTTGCATTCTCTGGAACTCATTTTTTATCATCAGCAAAATCCTTTATGTCCTCGGCCTCAGCGTCCTCCATTAACTTCCCCTTAACCTTTTTGCTCTAATTGAAATTTGACTTAACCTTAGGGCGTTACTGCCTCTGTGCCCTCTCAGGTGGTGGCAATTTTCATTCACATACCCCTGGAGGATTTATGTGTTTTGTTACTGCTCTATTCCCAGCACACAGAAGACTATTTGGCTCATAGTAGGTGCTCAGTAAATACCTATTGAATGATGTGAGGCTCCAAGGCAATGTTACTAAGAGAACAAGAGAAACGATTTTCAGATTATGGAGTAGTTATGTTCACATTTAGGTTTTCCAGTGCTTTCAAGGTTCATGTTTGAATTTTGAGCTGCTTGATTCTACGGAAAGAACCAGGAACAATTTTAGTACCATATCATTTCTGGTTTCCCCTTTGGGGCTGAAGAAGAATTGGGGACCTAAATAGACTGCTCTCACTCCAAGAAAGGAAGATGGCAGATGAGCAGGGAGTTTCTCTTCCATCACTGGCATTTTATGGACTGGTCCTTGCAAAGTGTTCTTTAATGTCTAAAGCTATAAATCGTTTCTGCTAAAATATACTTCTGTTGGTGATATAGTTGATGTTTTAAAGCAGAAGAATGATAGAGGAATGTTTCGTAGTGAAAATCTTTTTCTTGATATTCTGAAACATGAGTGCTGTGAAGGTAGCTGTGTCATCGTCTTCTAATTTGTGTCCATCTTGCCTACCATGGTTCAAGGCACAGCATAGATATTTAATATTAGTTAAATGAGTGAATACATGAGACAAAATGAGCTGACACTATGAAAAATTATGGTAGGAAAAAGATAGGCCTATCATCTCTCTATCTAGAGTCAAAAGCTATGTAAAAGTCAAGGTGGAGTATATTACCACCTAGTACCAGAGCAAATCATTGAATTATATCATGCAGTTGCTTTCAGTGAAAAAATAATTTTATGTGTGGCATTTAAAGAAGTTGTGCCAAAGACAAGGTGTTTTTAAAAAAATTCTGAATAGTTTACATATTTCCTTATCTATACTTTTTAAATTTTGATTCTTGGAAAAGAACTGAAGGCAGTATCTTTCCAACAGCCTTCTTTTGGCCCTACATAAATCTAGTATGTTTTACCAGTGTATAATAACATGCCAGTAAAATGAAGATTAGTATATTTTGCCCTAATTTTTCTAAGCCAATTCATTGTACTCTAATGGAGTGAAATAAAAAATGGTCTTTAATTGGAACATTTATTATGCCATTTGTTTTTTTCTTAATACCAAACACAGGAAGTAGTACTTAATCAATTTCCTTGCTTATTACTGAAACCAAAGGATTGCATAGTTATATGGCAAGCCTATTAGAGAATGTTTATATATTTTTTAGGAAAACAATTGTAATGTTATTATATAACATCATTCTTTGTTCGAAGGCTGCATTGATATGTACAGGCACTCTTAACTACATCATTTTTCTTTAGATACGGTTGATTGCATGGTGGATAATCTCAAATTTCAGCATAATCATGAATCATACTTAGATTAAGGCAATTGGTTTAATGCAATAGTTTTTCTCCCCACAGCACCTCTTTAACAATGGATTTTTCCAGGCTTCTATTACATGTAAACTGTCATTTCTTGTGATTCAGTGCTTCTTTATCCTCTCAGGATCCCTATTCTCTTTTTAAATTCTCAAGGTATGTATCTGCTTGGTTTTTTTTCCCTCATCCCCCAACAATGGAATATCAAAATAACAATCAGTTCTACTATTCTACTATGTTTTTTTTTTTGTAATGCCTGGTCCAAAATCTCAGGTGTTTAATCAACACTTGTTGATTAATTGATCTAAATCTCAACTCCTCCTGCAGACTGTTTAACCTAAGGAAGACTCCTGAATGAATCAGAGGCCCCTCATGGACTCTTCGTCGTGTCAGATTTGGAATGTATGCAGTGGACGAGGAAAAATATTCAGTGATCGAAAATTTACTTTTAATTATTATGGGATAGCAATTTAGAAAACTTGATTTTACTTCAGACTAATTAGAGATTTGGGCCTTTAGACTCAGAGTTGGAATTAAATACTAACTCCTACACTAAGTGGCTCTGTGGCTTTAGAGAAACTATTTGACTTCTCAATTTCTTTCTTTGTAAATGGACCATAACAACACCTACTCTGCAGGTTTAAGAGTATCTATCAAAGTCTCTGTCAGTGGTAGGCCCTTGTAATGGTAGCTATATATAGAACTCTGAAATCTAGATGAGTATACTAATTACAAGATCATTTCCAAGATAGAGTCCAGGTTTTCATGTTCTTGAGGTGGGGCAGTTATCTGAGGCTTGTTTTAGAAGGTGCGTTTTAGGATATTTGGAGAACCCCGAATCTTCTGAGGAGTAAGGGGGGGGGATTCACGAATTTCTTATGCAACACAGTAACAGTTGATTAAAAATATTTTAAAAATAATTATGAATATAATGTAGAAACTTAGCTAGGCTAATTCTTGTCAGATTTAAAGGCCCCAGACACGTTGTAGAATTATACATATCTAGATTAAAGGATTGATTATACAACCACACACCTCCGTTTATTTTGTTGATGATATGTGTGGTTCGGCCTGACATCAAGCTCTTGAATCACAGCTTTTCAGTTCCCTTCCTGTCAGTGACTTCATTTAAAGAATAGGTTTGTTCAATGAGAGGCTTTCAATATATGTTAAACCAACACAATAAAATAACCATATCAACCAAACTGTTATCTTTCAGTGTAGAGAACCTACACAGATGTGATGATTTGGGTTTCCTTCCAACACTTCAATTAATGGCTTACAGATAAATATAAAACTAAACAAAGCTAAAACAGCAGAGCGCTCTCTGACTTGAGGTCGTGGCGAACCTAACTCCGGATCTGAGGGGATTCCTTCTGCCAGACTCCTTCAGCCATTTACAGCCATTTGGAGCTGCCTGGCTTCCCACTCTGCTGATGACTAGATATGCCTATTGGAGCCCACTGTGTTCATTGTCTAGCCCAGTTCAGAGTCTCCCAGGTAAACCCCCTGCCTGGGAGAACTTGATTTGTTATTGAAGTTGGCACTGATGGTCCCTTCCACTTTGTGCTCAGTCCCAGTTGCAGTAGGATTAAGAATTCTGCTGCCAGGCTACCAGTCTAAATGGTTACTGTGCATAACTGAAATAAATCAGGAACATGTGGTAGTTAATTCAAGCTTTCACCCATAACTCCTTCTACCACAGAGGATAGACCTTCAAGTGAAATTTTTAGAAATCCCCCTGTAGAGCGCATTGGCTTTGCCTGTAGTAAATGAACATTGAAATACTAGCCTGTCTGGGAAGCAAATGATTGGCATATGTAGGGATCCAGCGCATGCTGTGCTCCAGCCCAGCTTTTGGTGGTTAAGGTTGACGTTACTCCTAAGTCCCTCCATTCCATCTTTAGGATCTGCCTGGGTTCCTGCTTCCCATTCCTGGTTCTTGGTTCCAGGACGCTGTTGTTTATTTCTTGTTCACACCACCACAGAGCCCAAGTCTTGCAAACATTCTTGAGTGCTTTCTGCCTGGTCTGTGTCTTCTCCGTTCATTGGTCTTTTCATTTATTCTAACTGTGTGTTTTGTCTTGTGTCTTCCTGAATTCAAGAATACTGTTTTTACTTTTTACTAGGGCCCCAAATTTCCTTGGTTTCCTCCTTTCTGTCTGGGCATCCCAGACAAACTATGTCCTTAGCTTCTTTTCTGTCTCCTTTGGCAACTGGTATGTGCAGAATTTCTCAGTGTGTGTTTATGTGAAGGTTCATTGTGCCTCTGGTGTGTGTGTGGGTAAGTTGAGAAGGGGTAAGGCAGTATGCAGTGGTTGCAAAATTTATGTGATCATTGGACTTGCTGTTGCAGATTCTTAGTGGGTAATATGTAGTTCAGAACACACTTGGAGAAATGCTGCCAAATAGAGTATTTTCAATATCTGGGACTTGAAAAAATGTTGAGAGCAGGTGTTATTCCCTCAACCGCAGAAGAACATCAGTGCTGAAGAAAGTTTGATTTTGAACTTTCTTGATGTTTTTTCTGTACTACCGTAAGCTTTCCCTAATTAAAATCTTTCCTCTTAATTCCGATTTTTGATTACTGACTTTGCCCTTCCTGATTGCTCTTTTTTCTCTATTCAGCAAATTCAGCATTTATTGAGAAGCTACTACATGTCATATGCTGTATCAGTTGCCGGAAACACAAATATGAATAAACTAGGCCTGCTCTTGAAAAATGAATTATACTGTAAAACAAACATTTTATAAAGCTGGTTCTATAGCAAGCCAGTTATTTCGCTTTTCCTCATTTCAGGCCTAAGGCTTTTTAAACAAGGCTTTATTTTCTTTCCACTCCAAATAATAAGGGATCCCCTTAGGGTAAAGAAGAAATTTTTTAGCCTGTTACAAAAAATAGAAAATAGAATAAATTGCATGAAAAGCTAATATTTCTATAAATAACAACCTACCTTAAACATTAAAAGGCAAGTAGTAAAGTAGGAAGAACATTGCAACATAAAAGATAAATTTACGATCCATAATAAAATGAGCATATAGTAGCTTTTAATAAGTCATTGTTGAATGAATGAGTGAATTCAAAGGAATAAGGAAAAATAAATTACCCCAGTAGAAGAAGAAAAAAGATATGAAGGGTTGGTTGGCATAGCTCAAGTCTCATACACACGTGAGCATGTGTGCGCATGCGCAGACATAAACACACAGAAAAGTGCATACCCAAATATACAAAAAAACCCCTAAAGAAATGCAAATTAAACTTTTTCATCTATCCTTTATCAATTTGATAAATGCATATTAAGCACCTATTATCACCACTGTTAAACTGCCTTATAAGTTATATTATTTCATTTAATTTAATTTAAACAATAATCTATCTGAAATAAGTGTTCTTATATTCATTCTACGAATGAGCAAAAGGTTTAAAGAAGCTAAGTCTTAACAATGTAGTTAGGATTTCAGAGGCAAGATTTGAACTCATAACTGCATGTCTCTAAATTCCACACTCTTATCTACCATGGTATTGTTATTATTAAAAATATGGAGGGTATTTGATATGACAAGTTGTTTATGAAATAGAACTAAGTAATAAAATATATTGCAAAAACAGTATGCACATATGATCCCACATGTTTTTTTTAAAACGGTATAGCATAGAGCAAAGTTTGGAAAGATGTGCACTAAAATATGAACAGTACTTGTGACTTTTCTTTGTTTATACTTTGTAATTTTTCTACAATATATGTTGTTATAAGCAAAAATATTTAAAAATCTTATATGTGTGTGTATCTGTGTGTAAACATGACAAAAGATTTTAAAGTTTTATATGAAAGAGTTAACAGGATCAGCTTTTTTTTACAAAAGAAGAATAAGAGGAAGCATAACCAGGGAATAGAAAGAAGAGTATTGCTACTGGTGCAGGGAATATAGAGTGAATAAGTAAGTTGATAAATGATATGACCAGATAATTCAGGGAACAGGAAATACAAATGTCTAATATATGTTTGGGTAAATAGTCACTATTAGTAATTAAAGACTTACTGGTAAAACCATCATGAGATAACTATTTTTCACCTGTGAAATCAGAAGTTTTTTCAAAAAGACTGCTGAAACAGGTACAACAAAGGTACGATTTTGGAGAAAGCGATTTGATGATAGGTATCAGAAGTCTTAAAATCATTTATACAAAACTTGATCTACTAATTCAGCTTCTGGAATTTAATCCCAAATAAATAATTCTAAATACTGAAAATCTTTATGCACAAAGATATATGGCATTACCAATAATAGGGAAAAATTGAAAACAACCTAAATGTGCAGCACTGCTGTCATGGGGTAATAATTGATAGGATGAATAATTTATCCATTAATTTTTTCAACAGATATCCATTGATTGCCTATATTGTGCCAGGCATTGTTTCAGTGCAGAGGACACAGTAATGAACAAAATCTTTTCCTCAAATGATTTTTTAAAAGAAGATTTGCATAACATGACAAATGTTGACTTTTAAAATGTTAGGTATAAAAAGTAGGATATTAAATTATATATGTATTGACCTCGACTATGTGAAAAATAAACAGGAAAAAGCCTGAACGGAAGTACATGAAATTACTAACAATTATCTTGCAATTGGATTGTGGATAAATTTTTTTCTTTATATTTTTTGCTCTGCCCCAGATTTTCTACAATAAAAATGTATTTCCTTTTCAAGTTAGAAAAATAAACATAAAACTTAGTTGCCATTATTTATTATATGTTTGATATGTTTTCTTTAAATAGGGAAAAAGTAACTTATCTTCAAACAGTGATGGGAATTTAATAGATCTAATTAAAATCACCAGAATTTGTGATTTTATTGGGCTCCTAAAATATCTTTGGTTTTACTGATATATTTAAAAGCCTTTAAGATACTACTTTCATTAAAACACTTCTGTAGTAAATGGTAATTGTGTGTTGAACAAATAAAAACTTACATTCAGCAGATCAAAAAGTCTAACCCAGTGTTAATTTGATTAGGTAAATGCAAATTTAACAGCCTAGTAATTCTTTAGTCTTCTTACTTTACAAGCCATAAAGAGTACAATAATATAATTAAAATTCTGAAAATGGCTATTTAGGATAATGATGTGTTATTTCTTTTTCTTCTTTTAAAGTAAGATGAGGGAATTTAAATTTCCACTCAGGCATTATTTCCTACTGTAAAGGATCCCACTACTGTGATTCTAAGTAAACTTTAATTATTTTCTATACTTACATGTAAATTTATTTTGCGTAATTGGTCTGTGTTTTGAAATGTTTTAGATAGATTCCCTTAAGTTTTGGAATTGTTTTTACACTTCATGTTTGAAAATTGGTTTGAATTAAAAATAACAGTATTTAAAATTTAAGTTAAAATTATGAAAGTGTTCAGTAACAGCTTAAAATGTTGAACACAGGTCAGGAAATTCTGTATTTTGGTCATTATCAGAATTTATTATGTCCTGTGTAAGAGTACCATAAGATTTAAAATTCTAGGCTCAAAATTGTAAATATTATCATAAATATAGTCATTTTAGAATTAGTAGTAAAGCAAACAGCCCAGCTAGAGAACTGAGACAAAGTCAAGAATGTTGGGTAGACCAGAACCCCTGAGAATTATATTCTGTTACGATAGCTTTTTCACATGGGATTCTATCATGGAGATCCTTGGATTTTCCTAAGGTCATGTGGCAGTCTGTGAGGAGAGCTTAGAATGGAGCCCGTCTGTCTCCACAGCTATTGCTCTTTGCAGTATACAGCTGCGCACATTTCTGTCCTTTTCGGTGGGGCAGGAGGTGAAAAGTTTTTGGCATTGACTCTGAGGCTGTACTCACTTGGGAGGTAGAGGTCAGCTGAAGACAGCTCAGGTGGTTTTCTTCCTCCTTTTATCAGAAAATAAAATGGCAGCTGCCCCTCTGCCTCCATTTCTTCTCTGTGGAATGCTCTCCTGTCTAAAGAGCTCGGTAAAGACAGCCTCACTGCAGGAGTGTGCATTACATATCGGTTTATATCCCAGAACTGGGAAAGTTTGTTGTACGTGTTGCAGGTTAATTTTCTCCTAAGGAGTCCATCTATTCAGGCCTGGCAGGATCAGTACAGCCTCTCGCTCTGATTGGTTCAGGTCTGATCCCTGTCTTGGCTGTGGTCAAAGTGCTGACAGCTCCGGCGTTGTCACCAGCGTTTGACTGGTGTCAGTGATCATGGACAAGGAAGGCTCTCAGCCAGTGTGAAGTTAAACGCGTGCAAGCCCCGCCTCTCAACAGAGTGGTGGAACTGCCCCACTGCCACTCCGTGCATCATTTTGCTCGATCTTTTTCTTAAAGTAGCTACATCTGTGAGTTGAAATTTGAGACTTATTCTTTAGTGTGCTCAGAATTCCTTTAGGTCTTATACTGGCTCACTCAAATGTTTACTCCCAGGGCGATGTTTGCCCTCCCTATACCCAGACAGTGCAGGTGGCTCCCATTCCCCTCCCGGAACTAATAAAAAGGACACCGTGTTCAAAATGGCCCTTGCAGGAAAGCTGCATCCTGTAACAGACACATTGTGGGGCTGGAAGAGCAACACAGCAGAAAGCAAATTTTCTCAAGTAATACAGCATTTCCTGTTAACTTATTTGGACTCTAAGCAGTAGTGACATCAGGATTTTTCTGCTTCCTTACAACTGTGCAGAAGATGACGCAGGATCTCTTTCTTTCTCTGGTGCTCTGCTTCTCTCTCCCTCTCTATCTCAGTTTCTACCCCTATCCCTCTTCCTCTCCCCTGACACAGAGGCACCAGTATTTTGCTTAGTAATTAATTTAAAGAAAAAAAATCTGAGACTGAAATTGTCTACTCTTCCTAGTCTAGTTGGACATGTCTTGTTTTTTTTGTTTGTTTTTTGTTTTTCTCTAAACATGATTTTAAATGCCATCTCTGTGCTGTTTCATGTTCTTCATCCACAAAGCCAAGGTAGGATTGAGAGCACGAACCCTGGTGATGGCCTGCTTTCATTCATATCCCGACTCTGCCATTTATTAGCTGTATGACCTTTGGCAAGTCTTTTAATGCCTCTGTGCCTCTGTTTGCCAGTGTTTAAAATGGAGATAATGAACATTCCTTCCTCATCTGGTTATTGTGAGGATTGAATGAACTAAGGTGTGTAAAACTTAGTGCAGTCAGCATTCTGTAAGAATTTTTATGCTGCTGGTCAACTCCGTGTCTCCTGAACTAGTACAATGCAAAAAGCCTTTAAAAATGTCTTCAGGGCGTAGATTTTGATGTATAAGTTTTTGAGGATTTTTTTTTTTTTTTGACGTGAAATAGTATATTACATGACTCTGGCTTAGAATCTGTTTAAATTCTAAAACAGAAACATTATGACAGTCACTAGAGGAGAATTAGAAATAGTTGGTGTCAGCTTGAACACAGCTTGAACACAGCAGAATGAGATAAAAAGCAATTGTGATATATAACACATCCTGGGAATTAACAGGAATTTTATAGTAAGTATGATTATGACAACAATTGTACTGGATTTTCACAGTAGCTTTTTATTTCAAAGATTTTCAAGGGAAATGTACAGCCACTTAGAAGAATCTGTATGAAAAAAAATTTAATCACTTAAATTTTCTATAGAAGGCAAATGTGAGGAAGAAGTGGTTGAATGGTCTCCTTGGGGAATTATACCATATTGGAAAGCGGTAAATCCAAACAGCTTAATTTCTTATTTACTCCTTTGGCATCTACAAATCCTAGTTCTCTCAAGGTGGGAGCAATTTGCACATGAAATCTGGGGAAAAATTCTTTGGATTAAATCCCTTAGCAGAATGTAACATGGTTTCTTTCTGCAAAGATATTTAACTGGTGGTAGAAATGCTCCAGCCTCCACACTCCTCCCCACCACCCTCCAGGAGCAGACCAATGGGTACAACTCTTGGGAGAAACTGGTAGCATGTTTGCTTTTCTCTAAGCACTCGTGTGTTTTTCCAGTTCTTTTAGAGTTGAATATTCAGAATTCATAGGCAAATCTCTTAAGATTAAAACTCATCCCTCTATCATAAAAGATTCTCTCCGGGTCAGCCTTAACTGTGGGTGGAGTGGGCCCTAAGTAAGTCGTTTCAATTCAGTGGTTGAGAAATGCCTTTGAATTCCCTCCAAATAGCTTCTTTATCCACTCACTGTTTGAAATTCCACATTAGAAATTCTCCTTTTTTTTTTTTAACTTCATGTTTCCTATCTTCTGCAAATGCAAATATCACAGGCTTAACTAAGTAATAACTTGCCCAGCCTTACTGCAACATGTTAGTGAGTTTATAAACTGTTTTCTGGATTATGAGGTTTCTATTTGGCCTTAAATACTACTGAGTAGGGAGAGAGCAGTCATGATTTTTGGTTGTTGGGAAAAGGGGTGGGAGAGTAAGAAGGTGATAGCCCACCTGTTAAAATGGTTGGGGGGTGAGGGAGGGTGGTGGTGGTACATGAAAGAAAAGCTGGGTGTCTGCTTCTTTCTCTTGCTCTGGGCTAAGCCTTCTTTTTGGATCTTTATCAACAGCAAAAAAACAAAAAAGAAAAAACAAAAAAAAACCAACCCAAAAATAATCCCCCCAAAACAAACAAAAACAAAAACAACAAACAAAATAACACCTCACTTTATGCCTCAATACTTTTAGTTGTATCTTTAAGAGGGGTTGATACAGTTTGCTTCTGATTAAGAGCTTGGGATCACTCTCGTTCTCTGAGAAGAAAGAAGATTTGGGGACTGAACAATTATAGTTTCAGTGAAAGTGGGAAGATTTTCCAATTCTTGCCGTGTTCTCATAGCAGACTTTAGGCTTTTTCCAGAGTTTAATCGTTCCTCCTATTAGCAGGATCCAGAAGGTAAGTCTGTGTAATAAAGATGAATACTTTAATTCATGGCTTTTAAGAGGATGAATACCAAAGGAGGAGTCTATGCTATATCAGTTTCAATGACGGCACTAGAACTGCAAGGGCTCCCCAGAGGACCTCCCTATCGGCTGCAATCATTGGCACCTGCAGAGCCAGCCTTGGCCTCTCTGTCAGTAAATAGTACACACCTGCTAGCCTTTATCTACCCACACACTAGCGAGGCCATTTAAAGCCGAGACAGCAGGCAGATGGCCCTGCCCTGGAATCTTTTGTCATTCCAAATTGTGCTGTCATGTGGACGAGTCCATTTGTCCCCTGTGAGGCTCTTCTCTGCCTGTTTCCTTGCAGCTTTCCTGAAAGATGTATTCTGCTCCTGTCCAGATTGTTCTTCTGGACACTGGCCCTTTTCTTTTCACCCTTGCTTAGAGCCTGACCCTTTCTGCTTCACCCTGTCCCAACCCCATTGCTCTGACTTCAGCCTCACTCTCCTGACTCACAGTCACGGAACACCCTTGCCCATCAGAACTGTCCTTCAGTTGTATAATCTGGTGCCATCCTAATGGTTATCGCCACTCAGCTGGCTTCAGGCCTGGCCTCCTGACCACTTGGCCCTCTCACACAGTTTGTGTTTCTGATGATTAAAGAAGATATTTAAAGCCAGAAACCAGGTGGGAGACTGGAAATTTAGGACACACCAGTTATGAGACGTGAACAAGGAAAGAATTAAAATGCTTGGCAGAGAAATAAAGATATTTATATCCTGTGAGTTGAAATAGAATGAAATTACAGGGCTTTGAGATATCCTTCGACCCTCTGCTAAAGAAAAATATGAAAAGAGATTGTGAAAAAATTCCATACTTCAAAGGCATGAAGCTGATTTATTTTATTATCTTTCATAGAAAAAGAGGTTTCATTTTATGATAGTATTATGAGCAAAACTCAGGTCTTAGAAGCATATGCCTATGAAATCAGTAGGCAATAAATGTATAATCATATTATTAACATTACTGTAGGTTTTACTAGAAAGATTCAGACATCGCATATGGTCTTAAGGAGTTTACAGTGTAACATAAACACAGCAGTAAAAAATAAAATTAAATATTAAATATTTAACAAGCGTTAAAATTGTTAAATTTATTTACAATATCTAGAAGTGGGAAAGTGATATTTTGATACCAAGCCATTCTTGTACACTAAGTGTACTACTATAGGGTATTTACTGAGATGTCTGGTTTTGCTGAGGATCAGATCATCTGATTTGAAGAAGTTTGAGGAAATTATGCTTTCTTTTCATATCTCTTTTGTAGTTGAAATTTGAGGATGACCAATGAATTTAGTTTAATGGTGTAGTAATGATTATGATTATAAATAATTATAATAGTAACTATATTAGCTAAGGTTCTCTCTATATGTATAGAGAGAAAGTGAGAGGGAGAGAGGTAGAGGAAGAAAGGGGGTAAGGAAGAAGAGAGAGGGAGATATTGATTGATTTTAAAGAATTGGGTTACATGATTTTGGAGGTTTGGTGAGTCTAAAATATGATGGCATGGGTCAGCAGGCTAGATAGAGACTCGGGGAGAAGCTGCAGTTCCATCCAAAGGCAGTTCCACTGGCAGAGTCCCTCCGACTTGAGGAGGTCAGTTTTTTGTCTAGTCAGTTCTTCAACTGATTGGATGAGGCACCCACATTAAGGAGGATAAGCTTCTGTACTCAAAGTACTCAAGGTCCACCAATTAAATGTTTTCTCAGTCAAAAAACACCTTTATAGAGACGTCTGGAATAATGTTTGACCATAGCCAAGTTGACACATAAAATTAACCATTACTGTAACTGACCTTCACTGAGCATATTCTGAGTGCCAGGCCCTGTGCTAAGTTATTTCTAAATATTATCAAATTTAGTTCTCTTATTAACTCCATCAGTTGAGTGTCTCTCTTCTCTCACTGAGGAAACCGTAGGGATGAAGTGGATGTTACCTGCCGAAGGTCACATAGGTAGTAAGTGGTTGAGCTGGAATTCATGTTTCTTACCTTTTAACATGAAAATGACAGATAGGCTGAGAACTATTGGGGTTCCCGTGAAGAGACGTATAAGTTGAATTCCAAAGAACTCTCTGAGTACAAATTGTTTTTTCATTTACTGAGATTGTGACTCTCTTTCATGATTGTGGGAAAGATTCTAGGACCAGGCTCATTGGGAAAGATTCTTGGACCAGGCTCAGAGAGAGTACTTGACAATGTTATTGACAGATCAAGAAGCATAAATTCAAAAGGATATATTTTGTGTCTGAGGTTGAGGCAGATGCTTTCTGTAGTCATATTGAATCAAAGATTACTAGAGTAGGGACTGGCCACCCACTATTGGAGCTCACTCATTACCACTTGCTGGAAAGGGGCAGTGTGCGGGATAGAATCTACTTGGGTTGTAATTACCCTGCAGTTTATCTGGAACTCAGCTAATAACCAAAGAGTTTGTGAAAAAGGCCCATAGGTGCCATAAAAATCATGGATTGTAACCCGGGCTTTGAGTCAGCTCGTTTGCTCGCACCTGAAACACTGGTTTCTGAGGTTAGAGTAGTGTGATAAGCTGTCATTTAGAATGGGAGAAGAGAGGAGAGGCTTTGCAATGAGAATAGTAAGGAATGATAGCTGATTGTCTAAACTGGGTGGAAGAGAAAAACTTAATAAAATCAAACCGAGACCTAAAATATACCACAACCACTGTCCACGTAGCATAAATTAAAACAACCTTTCACACCAAAGACCATTGGACAGAGTATGGGAATTGTCATTCATAATGAGTCTGGAGATGTTTAAATCAGGTTTTGAACATTCCGCATTAGAAGGCCTAGAAGTGTGTATTATATTCTAGAAGGACCCTTGGAAAATCCATAAGATGTTTTAGTACTTAAAGGTATAAGCCTTCATTTGTCTAGAAATAATTTTCTCCAGAATGTTTTATGCACCTAGGGTTCTGGACAGGTATCTTTATGAAACAATAATCATTACTGTGAGATTCTTTTGAATTCCTCCTACTGGTACAGAACTATTGTTTCTGTGCTCTTTTGGAAATGGAGCTGTCCACCTTAATTGACTTTTGACTAGCACCCATGTTGGCTGTAGTTTAAACAGAGTTAGAGAGCCCAGCTGTGCAGAATTCATTTCCAATGTTAGAACTCAAATTCCTACTGACTCTGCAGCTAGCCTGACTGCCTTTTATCCTGTCTGAAACAAATTTATTTTCATTTATATGCTTATAATGGAAGAGTCACTATTTAGAATTTATTTTTTTGAGCCCATGTCTGGTAGAACATGGCATGTAAAAAAAAAAAAAAAAAAGAAATCCAGAGCCTGCTTCTTTTTATGTAAAGATGTTGCTCAGATATCTGAGAATGAGCATGGGGTTTAAGCAGTAATTGAATTTGAATGGTGTATTTACCAGTTGTGCTTTGGGGAACTTCCCAAACAGTTAAAAATACAATATTCTGCCTGACCCAAATATAAGACTTGTCTAACTCCTGATTTTCGATAAGGTTGTTTATAACTTTACGTTTTCAGGACCTCTATTTTTCATTTTTAAATCATTTTGGGAATAAGTGCTAAGAGTGTATGGATGTGTATGTTGTTTGTGGCTTTTTCTTGTTACATATTTATAGAGATTTGGTCATGAGTTTGGTCATGTTGCTTTGGTGCGTATTATGGCCTTGCCTAGGACTTCAGAATTTGTGTGTAGTATTTATAGTAAGTGCAGAGTCAATACATTAAAGTATTGACCGATCATATTTTTAAAAGTCAGTAGTGGATCATCTAAGGTAAAATGTGTATTTGTGGCAACTGAATTAATTCTGAGGGGGAAAATGGCCTTTCGATTTGTATGCTACCTGCCCTGCTATGATGGCCTGTGTGATATTATTTCTGGGGTTTCTTCCTCAAATCTTCCCTTTCACAACAGTGTTTCAAGGTTAAATTTGAAATGCCTCGGTTGAGCAAACACATTGTATGAGTTTATATTAAGGCATCATCGTTTTTCAAAATAGGCTCTGTGGGACACTAGCTTAAAGGCTATTAGTAGATAGTAGGAAAAAAAAGTTCTACTGGTGTGTTTTAAAAATATTGTGGGAGTTCTCTGATGCTTCTATATTAATGTGTGTTGAGAAACGTCAAGGAGAGCAGATACTCTTTTAATAGTTAAAGATGTTTATTCCAAACCACAGATACCAGTTGGAACTAAGTTTGAATGAGATAATTTATTATTAGAGATTCAGAGATGTCTCATGAAATGTAAAGGCGTGAATGGGGCTAGGTCACAGCAGTGGTTTGGAAACCCTCAGGATCCTTTCCCCATGTCCTTATCTCTGCTTCTCTCAGTGCCTCTGCTCAGTTTCTTCCCTTTCTCCATGGTGAGCCTTCTGTAGTGACTGCTTGGAAGTCCTGCTTTTAACAACAACATAGAAAGCTTTAAAAAAGTCATTGGTTACTTCTTCATTAGCTGGGTTAGTACTGTTGGGTAGTCAGACAACAGTTATAGATATAAGATGGCCAACATGAATTATATTGATGAGTTCGTTTGTCATCAGCTTGAATATTATAAAGTTGATAAGCATCTTTTGTCAATTTCAGTATATTTAGGATAGTGCATAATTTAAGGTAGTTTTAGTCATACTAAATTTTCCTCTGCCAAAAGTTATTTAAAGAAAAACCTGTGTGAAGTTGTAGAAGATCTATTATTTAGCAATCTAGATCAAACAGGCTACAGCATAGGTCAATGTGGTTCATGTCGCAGTGACAGACTGAAATATAATATGAAATAAAATTCATAACTAACGTTTTACTTGAGAACAAAAAGTTGAGTAAACCTTTCTGGTCATAACCTATGGTAAATGCAATTGTTCTTTAATGATTTGGTAACTAGATTTAGCCTTTTATATGTAAAGAAGTCATAAATATTGATTTACCTGTTTTTGCTGGAAATATAGTTCATTTTCTTTATGTCTGCTTTTGCTTCATATGAAGAACATCATAAGTTCCCTTTGCTACAATGCTATAAAGTTCCATTAAGAATCCAAGGACTTAAATAATCATGTTTTCTTTGTACAGTAGAGAGAATTGATGTTCAAAATACTGCCCTCCAGGCACTGTGAGAATTGGCTTCTGAATTTCCAAAGGAAGATTACATCATGTTGGTGTAGGATCAGAGTTAATTTTATTCTTATTCATAGAACATTGGTACGTTATTTAACTCTGGACTCATATCCCCCAAACCATACTGGTTTATATACTTAGACTGTGCAGGATTCTCATGCTTCCACAAATATAATGTTTATTTCATGTTTTTGTATTTTTGGATTCATATTTTTTGTAAAATTTGGAAGACATATAGGGGTAGGAGTGGTTAGGGAGGCAACTTGGAAACCTTGTCGAGAAGTCAAGGCTTCAGGACTTGAAGTGATAAGCAGACACGGTCTTGGGAGCTCTGGATTGGAAGGGTTAGCAATCTGGAGTTACGAGAGGGAGGGAGGGAGGATTCTAGAGGCCAGCAGTTTATGAAAGAGATTTAATTATGATGCCACAAATGAGGGTGCTGTGAAGGGACGAAAGTGCTGACATCTTTATTATGATTATTCTTGTTTAGTAGAATATAAGGTAAGTAGGAAAGAACACTAATGTATTCCTCTGGTGGTTACTGTCATAGGCGTAAAAGGTATAATGGAATGCAGACTTGACCACTAAGCATTTGTCTGAGCCCAGCCTAATTACTTAGAAGCCTTTGGACAAGTCACTTAGCCAACCCAAGCTTCCACTTTCAATGGTGAAAAGATGAGATTGAACTTGATGTCATTCAGCTGGAAGTAGTAAATGTTTTTTATGAATATTTTAGATGAAGAGAAGTCATATTTATATCAGCTCTCTCCTCAGTGTATATTGTAATTCTTTTTTAACCATTTATTTATTCAGCAAGTATTTTTTTGAGAATCCAGTATGTGGATAAACTGGGTACTTGTTCTAGTGTTGAGGATATAACATCATCCCTGTTGTCTTAGAATTTATGTTCTAGTGGGGAGGAAGGCACAGTAGGCACAAATTCAAACGCTATTTGTATATATGTCAGGGTGAGAGAAGTGACCTATTTTAGATAGAGTTGTTAGGGAAACTAGTTCCAGTCTCCATGTAGAATCCAATATATTCATCCTTTTTTGTTTTTTGTGGTATTTTTGATGTCCCCTTGGCATCCTCATGTCATTTCTAACCTGTTCACTCCACGAGATCACATTTTCCAGCAAACACACCACGAGCACTTATTTAAATGCCTACTCAGTGGCAGAAATGCAGCTGTGTTCGTCATTGTCAATTCTGATTTGTATGTTGTTCCTATCCAAACATACCTCGGGGTACATTTGCACATCTAATTACAACATTACAACTAATAATAGCTCGATAAAATGCTACTCAGGCAAATGTCTAAGCAAACAGCTGGCTGTTTCATTGTGTCCTGAAGGACAGGCAGATTCAGACTTTGTTCCCTCACTTGAGGGCCTGAATTCTAAAGTGCAAACACTCCTCCATGAACACCCTGCTGAGGGAGGTCTTAGGCAGGAAGCATCTCATTCAAAGAGCTGTTGTTAGATAAAAGAGCCTGCATGAAACCAGAGTTTTATGGAATGACATAGATAGAAAAAGTGATTTTCTTTCATTTTTACCCAGAGGATGATTGTGACTAAATTCAAATTGGAACAAAATACAACAGAATGTTGGTATAAGGTATAATTAAAGTGTCCACCTTTCTACTGAACCCAGAAAGTTAATATTTAAAATTTCTGAAGAAAGGAGGCTGAGGAATAACTTAATAATGCTTTTTAGGTATTTGAAGGAGTTGTGCTGTTATCACATGGAAACAACGAGCAGCTCTATTTTCGCAGGTGACTGAGTTTATGCTTCTTTCGAGAGAGAGGAAATTTGATGAAATTGGTTTTATCTTACTGGCACAGTAAGCCTTCTTATTAGTCAAACCAGGAAAGGTGGAATATTTAAGAAATAGAAATTAATCCTTCTTCCATGGCAAGGTTCAGTACAGGAAGCAGGCTGTGACCCTAATCCACTTAAGTAGTAGGGAATTCTTCCTCCAGGATTGACCTCTGGCAGGTTCTGTGTGCCCAGGTGGATCGAAGCTAATAATTAAGCTCTTTTTGGGTTCTTAAAACATTGACAGCAGTGTAGACCTATAGGAAAACTTTTGGAAGGCAGCTATGCTCACCACTATAACTTTTGGATTATGAGTTGTACCTTATTGAAATGTATTGTTGAGTGAGGTCTTAAAATCTTTTCCATAAAGATTTAAAATAACAATTTAAGTTTTCATCAGTCTCTATAGATTGGGTATAATACGCACGAGGGGTAAGAATGGATTAAGATAAATCTCCAAGTTGCTTCTTACCTTCTGATTCTATTATGTCTACCCTTTTCATAGTCAACAAACATTTAGGATCACAGGAACAATGTGCCTGATATTGTCATATATATGAATTCATTGGAGGCAATTCCCACGGAAAAGGTATAAAGTAGATATCGTTGGTTCTGTTGTAGATATTAAGAAACCAATGGTCTAAGAGGTGAAGTTTCTCATTGAAAATTGCACAGCTAGGAAGGGTTGGGGAGAGGGCTTGGAACCATGACTCTGAACATGGATTCTGACTTAGACTTCCATTTATGAGCTGAAGATCTCAGGCCAATTTCTAGTCCTGTCTCACCCTCGTTTGTTTATTTGTAGAATGAAGAGGTCGAAATGAGAAAGTTTGGAGTAGGTTTCTCTCCCACTTCTGTAATATATGACTCACAGGAAACTTGAGGCATCAATAGTTAATGAACGGGTTTTTGTGCACACTGTGAGAACACCTTGTGTAGGGTATATAGATATGTATTATATAATAACATAGATATTATTTCTGGGTTGGGAATTTTGGGTGTGGAAGGTAAGACTGACATCTCTATGTGAACTAATGATCAAATGCACTGAGCTAGTGAAATAGAAGCATTCTCGTACAGCCATATTTTGATTTTCCATCTTTTTTTTTTTTAATGTCTACTTTCTTATCCCAGGTCCCCTATCATCTGTCTCCTTTGAAATTTTCTGAGTTTATTCCTGATCCTGAACCTTGCTATATGTGATTATAGCTATATATAATTAGGAAGGAAGAAAAGAGAAGATATCTTTATTCTTGAAAAATGAGTTCTCAGCCTAGGGAAAACTGTCTATATCTGAGCTGTCCACTGCAGTAGTCACTAGCTACATATAGCTATGAAGTAAATGAAATATGAATAGTCTGAAATAATATATGCTATACATATAAAATACACACTGGGTTTTGAAGACTAGTAAGAAAAAAACAGTAAATATTTCATTAATAACTTTCTTGTATTGATTACCTGTTGAAATGATAATATTTTGAATATGTTTGGTTAAATAAAATATATTACTAAAATGAGTTTAATCTGTTTATTTTTATTTTTAAATGTAGCTCCTAGAATATTTAAAATTATAGCCATAGCTTGCATTTGTCACTTTCATCATATCTCTATATAATAGTGCCAGTTGAGATAGGATAGACTCTTCTCCCATTAATTCCAAGAAAGAATTATCTGGTCCAAAATGTTAGTATGCTGAGGTTGAGAACTCCTGGTATAGTTGGTAGAAAAAACATTGGGAACTAAAACTGCTTTCTGGTTAATTTCATTTGAAATATTAGAATGAATAAGTATTTAGCAACATTATAGAAAGGCTATTACTGTAGGAAAGAGTAAGGAAATTGGGGACAGTTAGAGCGTAAGCATAAAAAAAGCAGCTGGTTTTGTTAGTTATCTCAACAAATATTTATTTAGTGACTACAAATACTGTTTGGAACAAGAAGAGGGAAGAATAAATATATATACAAACATATAAATATTGAATTCTGTTTGCATGAAAAACTTCTACAAGGAAAATAAAGATATAAAATACGGTTCCTGCCTTCGGAAAGCCTTTGGAGCTAGTAGGGGATGGCATGAGAAATACACTACCTTACAAGGCAACATATAATGTCAGAAGAGAGGTGGTGGGAAACACAACAACAGCAACAAACAAACCATGGCCTTCAAAGGAAAATAAACCATATTTAATTAGGGAAATTAGGTAAGGCTTCATGGAGAAAGTGCACCCCCAGTGGGCAAGATAACAACCAATGGAGATGGCGGAAAAGCACACACGACAGAGGGAATAGCATTGTCCAAGGCAATGGAGAAGGAGAATATGGGGTGTGTTTGGAAAATAGTCAATAATCAAGTTAACTTAGAATCCCAGAGGGAAGCACTTGGAAATGAGACTACAAAATGAAAATCTCAAACAAAAGAAATAAACAAAAATAAACAAAACTGAGGCCATTTATAGCAGATTGGCAAGGTGTGAAAAGGAGAGATAAGAGAGGCAAATAGAGGCAAACTATATAACTAGGCAATTAACTGGATGTAGGTAAAGGAGAGGAAGGAATCAGAGATGATCCTGAGGCTTTAAGCTTGGATGTCTGGGGATATTAATTGAAATGGGGATCAGGAGGATGGATTGGTTTCACAAGAATGGAAAGATGATGCGTTCAGGACTGCTTTGTTGAATATGAGGTCATAGTAAGGTATCTAGATGGTGGGGAGGTAGAGGAAGCTCCTGGGGATCAGAGCTGAGGCCAGGAGAGGAATAAGCACTAGGAAGAGAGGTTTTGGAATCACCTGAAGCAAAGCAATCGTTGAAATTTTGAGAATGGATAAGATTACTAGAGGAGGGTGGTGTCCAGTGAGAAGGCTTAGGACACGTCCTTAGGTAGGACTGTCTTTAGGTGATGAAATGAGGAAGAGAAGTCAGAGAAGGAAATAAAAGATACGGCAGAAGATACAGAAACAGGATTTTGTGTAATTTAGCATTATAGAAATTAAGAGAAGTTTCAAATGGGAATGTTCCTTAGTGTTACAGTCCTAACAGAGCGTGGAGGATGAAGCTGAAGCAATGTTAAGGACTTGGATTTTGCCATCAGAAGGCTGTTGGTAGCCTTCTAGTAACGGATGGAAAACAGATGGTAGGGGAACAAAGAGGTGAGTGGGCAAACTGCTTCTATGGGCCTACACTGTCTCAGAGCCTCTGTTGCGAGAATAGGCACATGTTTATTTTGTGACTTTTTTTCTCTTGGGTCATTCATTCCTTTAGCAGATATTCATTAAGCTTACGTATTTATTATTTTATCTAACATGGGATGGGCAATTAGGTGTGTATAAAGAAAACTAAGATATAATCTCTATCACCTCCAACTCTGGCTCAAGAAAACAGATCTAATAAGGCCATCACTTTTTAAAAAAAATGACAGGAGGTTTTTATTAATTAGGCTCTTAAATCCTAGAGCTTTATGGTTGTCCATATTTCTTCTTTATCAAAGCTCTGACAGTCTTAAGAGTTGACCTCTTAAATAAGGCATCATGTCTAATTCTACTTGCCTTTAGCTTGGGCTAAGGAGAATGTTTCTGGTAAAACAAATAAAATATGAAATGATGGGGCAGGGGTGTTAAAAATAAATAAGTTTACCCCAGCACCAATTACCTTTTCAGGTAAAGTAATTTCAAGTTTTAATTTTATTGGCTGTTTTTAGAAAGTTGGTGAAAATGGAGGCTTAACTGCTTCGTTTTAAAATTTATATTATTGGGGGAGATAAGGGAAATAGCTGAACAGATCTTTATGAAACAAAAAGAGAAATTAATACTTTTAAAGTATAGTTCCAAATTGGAAACTTTTTATCATTTGAATATAAAAAAAACACATTAAATGGCTGTTTTTGGTGTTTTCTACATGTACTGCATCGCTGAAGTATGGTACCACAGAGACATGGATGTTACTCACTTTTGGCTGGGAGGGGAATGATAGGTATTTTACATTAAGATTTACATCCCTGTGTGTGTGGTTTTACTTCCCTACAACAATAGTCTTTCGATATCTTAAGGAAAGTTTATGTTAAGACTCTAGATATTGACTTTTTTCTATATTTTTGTTATTGGAAATAAGTAGATAAAAACATGTAAACAATTCACATTTGAAGAACTTGAATGTTTTAAAATACGAAAGTGTAGAAAAATACCAAAATAGAAACATGGTTGCTAGAAATTGCCGACGGTATAAATAGTGGTGGTGTCAGCATGACTGACACACGTCAATTATTGCTTTTGAGGAACTTTTATTCTAAAAATAGATGGACACGTCAAAGCATTGTTATGTGGTTGCCAGAATTTTGGTTTGGTAATCAAAATATATCAGCTTTACTTCTGGACTTGTTAAAGGTTCATTATTTGACTTTGATTAAATTTTATGTAAACCTAGTTAATATTTAAGCCTGAGATTCCATGTTAATAAAATGTGAATGCCAATGAATCTCATTATTAGCTTCCCATTGGTAAGCCTACAGTGCTAGCTTAGGTGCTGCAATAAATAACGATTGTAAAAATTTGAGAAATTCTACAACAAATATTTTCCACAAATGGTACTGACTAATTTAAAAATTGACTTATAAAGTACTGGTACTGTAAAATGTAAAAAGTACATTTATTAGGATGTAATAAACACTTACCACAGGGATTACTCAGAGTACTCCTTGCTGTTTGCTTTTGGGTTATGTTACTTCTTAAGTTATTAACATTAAAAACATGGTATGGAGAAAAAAGGGAGAGGGAGAGGGCGTCACGGCATGTAACCTTATTAGTAAAAGATATTTAACAGGTGGAAACTATTGAATAAAAAGTTCTTAAAAATTATCCATAAATGCCTATCTGCCGCACTAGCTGTATTCTGCATTGTGGTAGATAATAGGGGTATGGGGGATGTTTCCTTTTCTGGAAGTCTTTTTGCAACAATTTCTACTTACATGGATGCTGAAAATTGCTGATGTAATTACAACGATCCATTTGATCCAAAATATGCTTGTGAAGAGGCTACTAAAAATACATCTGTTTAAAAGTGTTTCTGTTCAGATGTGGTTCTTTAATTTGAATGTTCACCTTTCCAAAGGCAGTATTTGAAACCTCTGGATTTGATGGTTGGTGTAAGTACAGACCCCAGTGCTGCCCAAATTCCTGGTGGAATGGCCGAAAGCTTGGAGAAATAAGGAGAAATCAGCATTAACAAGAGAAACCAGTGAAGGATACAGTCCCTGTGGCAGAAAATGAGGGGAATTTTCGTTAGCTTTTCCTCGATGAATCTGGGGTGAAAGATGTCCCAAGTTTCTGGACCCATCCCTAGGTCCAGAAAATAACCAGGTGACTTGAGTGATGCAGTATTTGGAAGTAAGGGAGATTAAAGTTGCCTCTGCATGTCTCTGTACATTCATCTTATCCTCTTCTAGCTCCTTCTCATCAGACTTCCATGATCCTTCAAGAGGCAGATCTGTCCTGTGATCTCTTAAGTACTTCTGGGGGTTTCACCTGTTTTTAGGATCAGAGCAGACATCCAGAACGTGGACCTCTCCTGCCTCCCAGCCCTGTGTCACCATGCTTTCTTTGCTGCAGCCACACTAGCCTCATGGGCACCACTGGCCTCAGGTCTTTGCCGTGGCCCTGAACTAGTGCAACTGCCTGGACATCCTTCTTGCCTGTGTTTCCTCCTAATTCCTAATCATCCTTCAGACCTTCGCTCCATCGTTCTTTCCTTAGGGGTTGTCAGAGATCTGTGCTCTCATGTCACTCTGTGATTCTAATTGTACAGTCATTTTTATGATGTTTACTTGGTATTTGTCTCTCTTATTAGACTATGAGTGCCACAGGGGCAGGATGGCGTCTGGTGCTGTGCACCATTGTGTCCCTAGCATGGAGCACAGTACTTGGCACATATATTCAATAACTATTTATGGAACGAATGAATGGATAGATGGATTGGTGTATGGCAGCATTTGGATTTCAACAGCTACCTAGGGTACCCCTGACCTTTGCTTCCTACACAGACAACTACTACAGCAAAGGACCGGGCATGGTGAAAGGAAAGCTCTATAGGTTGCTTTTGGTGGGGCTGCCACATCAGGCTGAGGTTTGGGAAATGGGGCATTTCTCAAGAAATGGGATCCACATTTAGGTCCAGAGATGTTCATTTTGCTTTCTTTACAGTCCCTACGAGCTACTGGATGTCCTTACTGATAAAACACATTCTTCCTCCTCCTCTTCCCCTGCTCTGGACCATTTTCCCTTCAATCTAGATAAGGATGTATCTCTAAGAAAGATTTGGAATCCTCAACAAATTCTGCTAGAAAGCAGCTCAACTCAGAAGATAAGTTTATCAGAAAATATGGCTCTCTCATGGATTCTATTAAGAGATTCTGTTATTCAAAAGAGAAGGATCATCATTTTCGTAAAGCTTCAGAAGAGCTGTTTCCTCTGTAATAGACTGACCATGAGATATGAGACGATCTTAGAAAATATGCTTTTCTGCTCTCAGCAATACTTGAGGGGATGTTGCATGTGTGAAACTACCACTGGCTAAGTAGGACATCAGGGAAAGGAAGAAGAGGAAAGATTAGAGTTGAAAAATGCGAAAGCCAGTCTTGGTGGAAACAATGACAAGAGCTAGCATTTGTTGAACGCTTACTTGTGGCCAGGCATTTTTCTAAAGGCCTACATGTTTTAACTCATTCACTTTTCATTTGAGACATACAATTATTAACCCCATTTAGAAAATCTTTGTAGAGGAGTCAATAGAAAATGGGACACTGAGTAGTGCAGTAGAAAACAAACTTGAGGGAAAAAAATTCAAACATAGAGGAAGAGAGATGAAAATGTAGAACATGAGAACTATGGGGAAAAAAATCTATAGTACTCTTTCAATGGTATTATCTTTGGGAGGTGAGATTAAGGATGGTTTTTATTTTCATCTTTATACTTTTAGAAAATTTTTGGCAGGACCTTTTAAAAAGACACTGCTCTTTTAACAAAGAGCACAGTTGGCAGAAAGCGTCTTAGATTTTCAATAAATAATCTTAAGTAATTCAATGAAGATTAAATTGCATTAGAGACAGTGTTTAGGGATTTAGGCAAGATTGATGCAGCCCAGGTAGGAAGTAAACCCTAATTGGGAAAATAAACTAGAGAGATTCATGCTACTGAAGAAGCACTGTGACTATACTCTCTTCCTACTGAAAAATACACGAAAAAAAAACAACCCAGCACTGTCTAGTTAAAGAGTATTTTGAGAATTCAGATTAGAGTGCTGAGAAAGTACTGTTATACATGCTAATTAGGAGCTAATTAATACTTTATGCTTGCAATTTAAATTACTTATTTATTAATAAAATGTGCATAATTGCTGAGATTATGTCTTTTTTCATTTATCCATACCTGGGGGTATTAGCCTACTGAACCTTATCATTGTGACCTTAGATGCCACCTGGTGGCAGGTGCAGAAATTGCAAGTTAAAACCAGGGGAGAAATAAACCTGTGATGATGGTCCAGCCTTAGAAATTCAAGTCCATGAGGTGATACTAAAGATAATGAACATTTGAAAGTGCTGGTACTATCTTTGTAATGTACATTTACTTACTGTATCTCATATTTCTATGGAAATAGGAGGCTAAAGTGTAAGCTTGCCGAGAAGAGAAAATAATTATAAATCAAATGGATGTGGAATTTAAAATTCCTTATTTTCTTAGTTTCCGGTAATAGCCTTCTGTGTTTTGAATTGAAGAGTTTTTTCATAGGTTGTATAGTCGTTCTCTTTGCTTATTCTTATAGAGGGGATTTTGTGCTTTCTGAATAGTCAAATAAAGATAGGCTCTTTTAGCAATTGGCATAGGTCCTCAACCACATCTTTTGGAGGAATCCCCTGGACAAAATGAAAGAAAATGGCAGTCAGAAAAATGTCACAATTTCTTTAAATTGAAATAAGTTTATGAATACTGTTGGTCAGAGAACCACTGACTAGGAATAATTATGACAAACATATTATGGTAAAGGTCCTTTGGTTAAACACATGTATACCAGTCATGTTCTTCCTTTGACTTTACCAGGAATTAAGTAAAATTAAATATACGAGAGTATCTGGTTTTTACTTCCAATTCTTTGTAAGTTTCCTAGAGATATAGAGATTTTTTAAATTTAGTATAGATAGTGATCAGAGTCATAATACTTTTCCTTTACAAATTTATGATTTAAACTCTGCACTCAGAACACAAATTAAATAAGATAGTAAGATTTTTTTCAAACGGTTATTTTCTTACAGAGGCAGCCCCTGACTTACAAAGAGGGCCAAAGGGCCTTTAGGAACAGTGCACCAGTAAGTCCTCTTTCAGATAAGCTGCCTCTGCCAGAGTTTCCTCCCTTTTCTCCTTCACTTCTCTTTTATTGCTCTGGTTTCAACACTCCTTTCTTTCTCAATGGCTTTTGTCACTCCCTCACCTAATTTCTGTGGCTGCAGATCGGTCCTTCCTTCTGTTCTTCCCATTGCTGTTCCCATTGTAGCTCCAGCCAGAACTCCTTTGAGGCAGTATCCTCTCCAGAAATACACATGAATCTTTATTCCTTTGGGCCATCATGGTTTTAATCCCTTTTCTGTATTTTATCTTTCTCTAGAATTGTGGGAAATGCAGAAAGGGAGAGTGACGAGTGATGGGAGGAAAACATTATTTTTGATGACTTGTTCAAGTAGGACCCAAAGATCTCCAAATGTGGACACTCTCAGAAGGGCTGTTTCCTTGTTTCAGGCACCTGAGAGTCAAGAAGTGGCTATGAAGCTTTGGTTTCTAACCCTGGCTAGAAGGTGCTGGTGTTAACAGTAGAAAGGAAAGCATGGAAGCTAGTATGTAATTTGCTCATGAAGGGAAGGAAAGAAGGAAGAAAGGAAAGAAGGAAAGAAAAAAAATGAGAAAATATTAAAGAAAGAAAAGCAAATATAAAGGATAGAAGAGGTGAAAGAGGGAACTAGCTTTGGGTCCCCAAAGAGACCTACTGGCGGGAGACATCTTACCATCTTACCATCAAATCATTGATTTGATCTCAAGCTCTCACCCTCTAGCCCCCGGTCCACTGCTGCTGTGACGCTGACAGGGAAGAAGGAAGGGAAGGGTGACAATGGAAATCCTGGATTCCACTGCCTTAGATTACTTCTCCCCAGCTGATCCATAGATTCAGGCAGTCTCAATCAAAATCCTAGCAGACATTGTTTTTGGAGAAATTGACAAATTGATTCTAAAATTCCCAAGGAAATGCAAAAACTAATACTACCAAAATACCCAGAAAAATAAAAAAGAACAAAGTTGGATACCTAGCTAACTGATTTAAGCATTTATTGTAAAGCTGTAGTATTCAGGGGAGAGTGGTGATATTGGTAGTAAGATAGATAAATAAATCAGTGGAACAGAATGGAGAATCAAGAAATAGATCTACACTTATATGGACAGCTTCTTTTTGATGATGATGCCAAGGCAATTTGGTGGAGAAAAGATAGTGTTTAACAAATGGTGCTGGAAATAATGGACATCCATATATAAAATATGTGCTTCAATTCACACCTTATATTTAAAAAATTAACTCAAAGTGTGTCATAGACCTAAATATAAAACTTAAAACCATAATACTCCTGTAAGAAAACATAAGAGAAATCCTTTGTGACTTAGAGTTAGATAAAATTACTAGGTACATTACCAGAAGCACAATTCAAAAACAAATCGATAAATTAAAGTACATCAAAATTAAAAATGTCTGCTCTTTTAAAGACATTTTTAGGAAATGAAAAGACAAGCCACAGACTGGGAGGAAATATATTTAAAGCGTATATCTGGCCTTGTATCTAGAATGTAAAAAGAACATTCAAAGTTCAGCAAAAAAGTAAACAACCCATTTTTTTTTTTTTAAATCGGCAAAAGATTTGAAGAGACACTTAGGCAAAGAAGATACATAGATGGCAGTTAAGCTCATAAAAATATGCTCAACATAATTAGTCATTAGAGAAATGCAAATTAAACCCACTATGAGATACCTGTACACACCTATTAGAATAGTTAACATTAAAAAGATTAAACATATCAAGTGTTGGAAAGGAATTGAAAGAACTAGAACTCTCATACACTGCTGATGGGGATGTAAAATGGTGCAACCACTGAAGAAAATAGTTTGGCTTTTTTTAAAAAAAGTTAAAATTTTAAACTATCAAGCCATTACACTCCTAGATGTTTGCGACAGAGGAATAAAGCACGTGCACGTTCAAAGACTTGTACGTGAACATTCATATCAGCTTTATTTGTTAAATCAAAACTACAAACAAACCAAATGTCCATCAACAGGTGAATGGATGAATAAACTGTGTTATATCCATGCAACAGACACTACTCGGCAATAAAAAGGAATGAACTATAGATACCTGCTACAACACGGGCGAACCTCAAAATAACTACGTTTAGTAAAAGAAGCTAGACACCCTTGTCTCCCCCCCAAAAAGGTACATACTGTATCTCATTTGTATAAAATTTGAAAAAATGCAAAGAGATCATTGTTTGCCTAGAGATGGGCAAGGTAGGGATAGGAAGAGGTAGAGATGGAAGACAGGGTATCGCAGGAAGAAGGAACTAAACAAAAAGTCATGGGAACTTTTGGGGCTCATGTATTATCATGATGGTAGCAGTGGTTTCTTCGATGTGTACAGAAGTCAGCACTAGCCGAATTGTATATTTCAAATACATGTAGTTTATTGTATGTCAATTATACTTTAATAAAGTCGATAAAAGAAAAAGCCTATATTATTAAGTTTAACCCATTAATGTAAGTTTACTCTTATTGGTTTAAATGTGTTTTAAGGTTAACACTTTCTGACAGTTTAGGTTGACAATTTCTTTAACATTAGCAACATTTAAATGTTTTTAGACATTAAATGTTATGCACAGGCTTAAAGTAACTCAAATATTGAAGCACCAAAATTTCATGAGAGATATTGTGAAATAAATCAAAGCTCGTTATGTTTTAAATCAAAACCTTTTCTACACTGCATTATAGAAAGTGCAGTGTTCGATGCTTTGTGCTTGAGTTGAAAAATCTGTCATCTACATTTATTTATTCACTCCCCAAGTATTTCTGTATTAAGTGCCTTTCGTTCACTTTATAAATAAAGTGCAAAAAAAAGTCACAAAAAAGAACTAACTTATAGAGGGATTCCTATTTTAGTTGTGAATATGAAATTTATGTACATAATCAAGTAAGTAACATTAAAGGAAGCCTTTAACTGACCTAGATATTTATTTCCTATAATACATTTTCAGGTACTGATTGAAAGATCTAAATTTCTTCTGTAGAAAATAATGATACTTTCTCATGTTTCAGGTTTTTGCATTAATCTTTCATGTGTGTATGTTTTATCATGAGCCACTTGTCTTTATTTTAGTAATTACGTCTAAGGATTATAAGAGAATTTAATTCTACATTTATTTTCCTTTTTAACATTTTACCTGAGGCCTCATTTTAAAATTGCTAGTGCTGTTGCTGGTCTGGTCGCCCTCACTTGAAATGATAGCAGTAACCTTCAATAATATTAGCATTTTTTCTAGACGTTACCGCTCTCCAGCTGTGAAGATTTTTTCCTTAGATGATTCATGCGATGCTTGGGAACTGAAGGTACTTTCTGGAGAAGCACTTACCTTTTCTACTGCTCTTATTTTGAGTGGCTTTACAGTGGCTATTTTTCATGGTGTACATTTTTAACACATTTCTCTTCTTTCCTTCGTATTTCATCCTTTTGTATTACAGCTCGTATCATCAGGGCCAGAGGGGATGCTGAGCCACTGTGTGTCTGTCGCTGGCTCCCAAGCCAGCTGATTGAGAAGCAAGTGTCTGTATTTACATCTTGTCATCACTCAGGGCCCCCTGAGGGGCTAAGTATGGCTGCTTGCATTGTACAACTGCCGAGGAGATCTCTGCACTGCCCGTTTTCTCTGGAGACAGGGATGGGTGTGCACACGAGCCCGTGTGCCAGCTTTGGGCAAAATCATGAAGTAGGAAGTTTGCTTGTTGTGCCTGAACTGTCATTCTGAAAATCATTTCTCTGTTCCCAATGCAGGAGGGCTTCTTTTTACTTCTTTTCATGATCAGATTTTGTGCTCTGTTGTCCTTATTAAAACTCGCTTTTAGGGAAAAAAATATTCCTATTATCAGCTCCATTTAATTTAAATTTAAGTCAACTTCCCCTTGAAGTATTTGCGTTTTAAACTCTATACCTCTGAGTGTGGGTTGCAGGCTTTTCTCCCCTTGGGAAGGATTTCTGGCTTTGGGGAATAAGAGAGGAGGAAGTTTGGGGAAGGGACTGCTTGCTTGGTGTGTCCACAGTCACGCTGTGGGGTCAGTGGTTTTCCAACTGTTTTTCATCACACATCTCTCTCTACTGAAACTCTGTGTATACACTTGGTTTTTAAAAAATGGAGCTGCCTGGCTGAGACAGCAGCAGAGAGGGTTCAGAGGCCCACTTATTTACCCTCTCCTTTCTCCTGGGCTGTCCAGAGGCCACCGTGAGGATCTCCTGCAGTTCCCTGGACCACAGTGCAGAAAGCAAGGATGCACTTTTGGCCTCCTCCTGGTATGTAGAAACCTGACCCAGGACGTAATATCCCAAACCATAACTTTTCTTGAATCTGTCAGCGAGCTGGGGTTGTAGGGCAACAACCAAGGACAAACAGGTGCCTCCAAGGAAAGAGGGGATGCAGGTGTTGGCTTATCTGCTGCAGACTTGGGAGGGAGGAGGGCAGGTCTGCCATTGGAAGCAGGTAATTTGAAATCAGCTAAAACTATTAATGAATTCCTAAAGGCCAGGTGGGGTAGCAGGATAGAACCCATGTGGATGACAGACACAAGGGGAGCATGCACCCCGTCGAAGGCTCTCTCCACAGGCTTCACTGGGTGCTCCTAAGAAAGACGGAGGGAAGGGTAGGAGACCTGAGAAAGTCTCCCCTGGTGCTGTAGGCCTGGGAGGGGAGAGGAAACGGTCTTGGGCCCAGACTTCTGGGGGTCTTCTACCATTGGAGGGACAGAATCACTGAGAAAGCCTGCCTCTGAGATTTAGGGACACAGAGCTTTCCTAAGACTGAGGCTGGACAGGACCACAGAGAATATCCCCTTCGCCAGCCACACCATAGCAGAGCTTAAATCTTCATATTCTACTCAGTGTTCCAGGTATCTATTGCAGTAGAACGAACCACCTTAGAATTTAATGGCCTAACATAGAAGCA
The DNA here is from genome assembly GCF_000325575.1 of Pteropus alecto. Taxonomy (NCBI): domain Eukaryota; kingdom Metazoa; phylum Chordata; class Mammalia; order Chiroptera; family Pteropodidae; genus Pteropus; species Pteropus alecto. The sequence continues at coordinate 5,256,119 of NW_006443138.1, read as the reverse complement.
GTTTATTATCTCTCAGAATTCTGCATCCTGGGCAATCTGAGCAGTTGTTCTCCTCCACGTGAGATCTACTGGTGCCGAAATGGCCGTAATGGCTTCTCCATGCGTAAACTGGCACCTCAGTGGAGTTGGCTGGAACTGCTGCATGCTGGTTTGAGTGTGCTTTTTTCCCTAGCTCTCTCTGCCTTTGGCTTTCTTGGTTGCTCTTTCAACAGCACAGGCAGAAGCTGCCCAGCCTCTTAGATGCTAGGCCTGGAGATGGCACTATGCTGCCTGCAGCACATTCTCGTCAAGGCAAGTCAGGGGGCCAGCCCAGATTCAAGGGAGAGAGTCCATCTCTTGATGGGTGGATCACTATGCCCATACAGTTGACCCTTGAACAATACCGGGGTTCGGGACCCTGAACCCCTCTCAGTGAAAAGCCAAGTATAACTTTTGACTTTCCCAAAACCTAACTACTAACTACTATTGACTAGAACCCTTTCTGATAACATAAACAGTTAATTAACATATTTTTATGTTATATGTATTATATACTGTATTCTTAAGAAACTAGAGAAAAGAAATTATTAAAACCGTAAGAAAGAAAATACATTTACAGTGCTGTATGTATTTATTGAAAAAAAATCCGTGTATAAGTGGACCGTGCGGTTCAAACCCTTGTTCGAGGGTCAGCTGT
>NW_006443138.1:5243309-5253309 GCF_000325575.1 Pteropus alecto | reverse complement strand
TTCAGGACATAGTTGAAGCCCTTAGACCAGATTGTTTACACTCAGTAGCCATTGAGGATTTTTTGTTTCCTGCCTTGCAAGGCTTTTGGTATTTGACGCTTAACTCAAGCTGTGCATTCTCTCTCCCTCCTCACCCCCTCAGTTTCAGACACCTAGTACGAAATTCCTGCCAAAAGGCTTTTTTTTAGAGTGGTTCTTGAAATGTCCGAGGACTTCCTGAATTACAGGAATTTGCCAGGCCCAAGTTGTAATGAAGATGCCAGTGTGTCTGCTGTAAGCTGAATTTATTTTAGAGCATCTCTGAAGCTTTTTTGTTTTATTCTACTTAGAGTCAAGAGAACAACCCCTCTTGGAGACAGTGAAATATGCCCAGGCACATTTCTCTTGAGGACATGTTTGTATTTCAGCATGAAAGAGCCCCCTTAACTTGCTAAGAATTTATCTAGCAAAGGTTGCCATTTCTCAAGTTCCTTGTAAAGTCATTATGGTTGATTTGACTTCTGGAATAATACACATCACATCTTAAAGTGCTAAAGAATGTCAATTTACACATTTCTTAATCAGTATAAAACTTTACTTAGATGTAATTACTGATGTGTATGTGTGTGTGTGTTTTTGTTTTTTCCTGCTAGATAATAGGACCCGTGCCCTACAAAAAGTTATAGCACCTTAGAAGGTGCTAGTTATGTAGTTGAGGTTATGTTATTCACTACTCCTATTTAATTAGTCACTAGGAGAGGCGAGGTTTTATTTTTTTCATTTATTTAATTATTTCACACTTAAAAATTTTAACCATTTTGTAAGGAAATCTTTACAGAATATTTTGAATATTTTTCAACTCTTTTAAACCAAAGACATTAAATGTGATCCGATGAATTTTTTTTTTGTGACTCAGAGTCATTAATTATTGACTGCACCTTTTCTCAAATTGGTGTCAGCAGAAGAGTTTTCTACTGCATATTAATAGGTATCTTAGAAAAACAATTCTCTGTGATCAAATAAAGTGGATAAATACTGGATAAACAAAATTAAATATTTTTCTGTTTTTCAGGATTATTTAGAGCCCTTATTATGTTTATTTTGTTTTAAGTCTTAAAAGGGGGAGGTACAGAGTAGAGCTTTTCTCAGATATAATGGACCAGAGGACCCCCTTTGTGTTACATTTGTTATAGTTTCTGAAGAAAATTTTTAGGACTTTTGGGGGGAAATGCCGCTTTTAGTGTGATAGCCTCCAGGGCTATCAATATACATGGGCTTTTATGTCCCTACATTGAATCACCCCGGACTGCTGTTGAATTTTATGTCTCCTTTTAAAATACATTTTCTGTGCTTTTTTAGTTTTTACTGTTTTCAGGCATCACTGTGAGTGTTTTGGCCTCTCCTAACTGCCTGATACCCTCCCCTCACCCACATCAGTTATGCTTTGGGTGTCCACATAATTGGTCATTCAAACCAAATACTTTTGGAAGTGAAAAGGAACTCTTGTTAATAGTTATACGGGGACTATAGCTGTAATCTGTGACTCTCCAGGGCAAACCAAGATTGTTATGGCTAACACAAAATCCAATACAAACTAACTTAATTAAACAATACAGGGGTTTTATTGTCTCATATAACTAAAAATCTCAGAGGCTAAGTTGGCTTCTTCTGTGGCTTGATTAGAGACCTGACTTGATTTTTCCTGACTCTGTAGACCTGACTTGAATTTCCTGACTCTATGTGTAAGGTTTATACATGGACTGGTCTGCATTATGGTGCAAAATAATTGCAGTATTTTCAGGTTTTACATTTTGCATAGTTCCCTATCAGAAAAGAAGAGCATCTTTGCCCAGAAATGTTAGTAGAAGTCTTGAGCTTTGTGCTGATTGGACAAACTCCTGAACCAATCCCCAAGGAATTCTAAGTGCTTATGGGTTTGGATATGATGTAGCAATGAGTGCAATAGAGAGATAGGAATATTCCGATATTACTGTGGTTATCAGAAAATATTCCTGAAAGTAGCACTCAATCCCACCCAGAGAGAATGGCTGTCACACATTAGAGGCTGGGTAGAATGGATGTTGTGTTGTCTGCTACATGTCCCTTTGTATTTGATTTCCCAACTCTAAGAGATTTGGCAACTAACTACCTAGGTTTATTAGAATTCCCTGTAAAATAATAAGAAGGCCTCAGAAAGCCCTCCTGTAATGAATCTGCATGAATACTGGATTTGTCACATCTGTTTGGGCTGTTTAGAGGCTTTCTTTTGCTTTCTTCCTAATTCTCAGTTGTGGTCTAGGCAGATGAGGCCAAGGAACTGAGCAGTGGAAAGATGGAGTAATTAGGAATGATTTAGTCACTAAATTACTGAGAAAATATTAAGAAATACATACCCCAGTCAAGACTGTTTCGATTGTTTTATTATACAAGTAATATATATTCTTCATTACAAATGTAGAAAAGATAAGCAATTTGAAGATAATAAAGGGCATTTGTAATCTCATTGCTCTGATTTAAAAACCAGATTAATTTTTGACCTTTTTCTGAAATAAAAATTGCCTATTTTTATATAATCATTTGCATATGGAAATGGAGAGTCTACTCTGTCTTTGAAAATCAGAAAAAGCAATATTTATCCTGTGCTGCAGCTTATATTTTCTTTCCCCAACAAATGTTACCCAAATTATGTGATGTAGTAATTTATAATGTTACCTGACTAGTACTTTAGCTACTTGTTTTCCCTTCTATGTAATGTAGGATGAAGAATAATAGGTTTTTTCCACAAAGGTGAAAATGTTTCTTAGACCTAAATTATTTTCTATTTGCAAAGCCGTTATATTTATTCAGCATATCTCAAAGGAAAATTGTTTTCAAAAATGACTGTTTTGAGACACACATTTCTTCATCAATCCATCAGAACCCTATAATGAATTTGATGCAGACTGCTTTTTGAGGAGCTTATCTTTCAGTCATAAATATATAGGGGCATGTTAAGAATTGCATGTCTGTAAATTTGGGCGTCTGGGTGTGATGCTTGAGAAGAGTCTGATGTTGCTGGGTGAGATTGTGGAGTGTGTGATAAGGGTACATTCACAGTCCTGTCTGGTGCCTAATCCTGGTTCTACCCCTTTTCCTTAACTTCTCTGAGTCTCAGCTTCCTCTCTGCAAAATGAGGATAATACCATTTAAACTTACATGATTGTTTCAAGAATTAAATAAATCATGGCACATAAAGCTCTTTTCACAGGCTAGGGACTTAGTAAATATGTTATTGCTGTTAATGACCAGGTCCCAAGTGACGGCTTCAAAACTTCGAGTTGGAAGGCATCTCGGAGGTGTTCTGGTCCAACCTCCTACCTACCAATGCAGAAATCTGTCCTGGAGCACTTCTGATAGATGGGTCTTCAGGCTCTCATTAAATAACCCAGGGACCCCACTGCCTCAGAGTGCAGCTTACACAGTTTTTGGTCAGTTATAATGCTTAATGATAGCAACATACATTTTGTTTGTAGCTTATAGAATGTTTTCATATCCATTATTTTAGCTAATCTGTATGCTAGTTCTGTAAAGTTGGTAGAACTTTTAGGAAGCTTTTCCTTACATTGAGCTCAAATCAGTTTTCCTATAACTTGAACTTATTGATCTGAGAGGTACATGGAGCAAATTTTATTGCGACAGTCTTTCAGATTGTATCCATTCAGTGTCTATTTATTGTGCAACTACTATATGCCAGGCAACACAGGTACAGTGTTAAGAGTAAAATAGTCTTGTCCTTGTCTCCCTGGAAGTTATAGTCTAGAGCAGGGGGCTGCAAACTACAGCTTCTAGTTCAAATACAGCACACAGCCTGTTTTTGTAAATAAAGTTTTATCAGAACACCATATCCACTCTTTTACATATTGTCTATAGCTGCTTTTGTTTTACAGTGGCAAATTTGATGGTTGTGACAGAGACCCTATATATAGCCTGTAAGCTTAAAATACTTACTTTCTGGCTCTTTTTAGAAGAATTTTGCTAACCCCTGGCCTTGTGGATAAGGTCGATATTAAATTATTGAATATATTAGTAAGTAGGTCACTTCAAATTTCTGTAATGCAGGGTGCACTGCAAGAGATAACTGGGAGAAGAGAATTTAGGTTAGGCAGTAAGTAAGACCTCCCTGAGATAGTGAAGGATAGAAGAGCTAGAAGATTACAATGTTTGAGGAGCAAGTAGGCAGAGGAACAACTTGTATTAAGTCCTGAAGAAGGAAAAGAACTTGCCATATTTAAAGAACTAAAAGAAGGCCAATGTGGCTGGAGCCAAGTGAGGAGGGAAGGTGAGTGGTTTGCGGTTATCAGAACACCATGTCCATTCTTTTACATATTGAGAGGTAGTCAGGGACCTCCTAAAAATATTGTTCTTTTCTTAAGAGCATTGGGATATTACTGAAGGGTTTTCATTTCATATTACTTGGAGATGGAAAAAAGTAGTTGGATTAGCTATAGTTGGCCCTTGAACAATGCAAGAGTTAGGGGGTGTGCCAACCCCTGTGCAGTTGAAAATCCACATATAACTTTTCACTCCCCCAAAACTTAACTACTAAAGCCTGCTCATTCTTCAGAAGCTTTACAGATAATACAAATAGTCGATTAACACATACTTTGTATGCTATATATATTTTATACTGTATTCTTACAATAAAGTAAGCTAGAGAAAAGAAAATGTTAAGAAATAATAAGGAAAATACATTTACAATACTGTACTGTAGTTATCGATACTGTAGGTTTATATCATCTGTTTATAAGGTGAATTGTCTGTCAGTACCTACATCAGTATTGTCCTGTATGATACAAAACGCTGCAGGTGTTATATGTATTACTAACACTAGACATCAGAAATGAAAAGATAATGTGAAAAAGAAATTCATATTTATTTACAGGTTCATGAGTTGATAACAAAGAAGCAGCAATATGATTGCCTAGTGTAATAGATATGATTGCTTCACGGTAGCTTAGCTTATACAGTAGTGAATGAATTGTTATGAATTTTTTATGGCATATAGTATTACAGTAATGTTTATAATACACTGTTGGAAACATTATTACATTTTTAAAAAAAACCACTTACCTATGATGATAGGCTAATATACAGTTTCTTCAATTAGGAGAGACAGAGGCATACTGTATGGTAATGTAATAACTCTTTGAAGGCAAAGTTATAAAACAGTAAGAAAACTAACATATTATTAATTTTCTATTAAATATCAATCACCTTATGCTTATGTAAGGACAGACTGTTTTCATGTGCATCTTGCACATGATGTTTTACATGATGAATACTTAGGCAGTGATGATAATGACACAAAAAGTCTCAGTTCTTGCCGTACAGTTAGATTTTTTACATGAAGACACATACAAACACAACAGATAAGTTTTTAACTGTGCAGCACAGTGATTGTTTACTATTCATTAAGTGGATGTGGATCACCATCAAGTTTTTCATCCTCATCGTCTTCGTGTTGTGTGGGCTGAGGAGAAAGTGGGGGAGGAAGGGTTGGTCTTGCTGCCTTGGGTGGCAGAGGTGAAAGAGGTGGAGGAGTAGAGGGAGGTGGGAGAGGCAGGCGAGGCAGGCAAGGCAGGCACGCTTGTTGTAACTTTACAGAAATATACCATGATTTCTGTCTGACTTTTTTGCTTTTTCATTTCTCTGAAAATGTTTCTGTATGGTGCCACCCTTCTTCCTTTGTTTGCTTTAGTTTCAGTGCTCGTATCGTAGAAGGGTCCGTGTTGTGAAAGAAGTCGCAAGCTGTCTTGAATAATCAGAACCCTCTGCCAGACTGTGTGATGCCAGTTTGTTTTCTGGCATTGCTTCTTCTACGTTTTCTTCCTCATCGACGGGCACCGATTCGGAAGCACTCATCTCCAAGTGGTCTTCTGTTAATCCCTCCGGTGCGGTGTCTGTTAGCCCTCGAGTTTCTCCAGGACCCTTCACCCCCGCCTTTTCTGCCATATCCAAAGCTTCTTTCATAGTTTCCTTGATTGGCTCTGCTGTAAATCCTGTGAAGTCATGCACAACATCTGGACACGGTTTTCTTCGGCAGGACTTTATTCAGGCTTGATGGCTTTCACAGTTTTTTCTGTAACAATGATGCATCTTCAGTGGTGTCATCCTTCCAGACTTTCATGATGTTTTCTCTGTTGGGGTTTCCTTACATAGTGCTGACAATCCTTTCCATGGAGTCCTGTGTGTAATGAGCCTTAAAGGTCCTACTGACCCCTGATCTAAATTTTTTCTTTTTTTTTTTCAGAGGCCAAATTAGAAATATTGTATTTGCGGGCAAGCAGACCACTTCCATGCCTTCGTTGTTGAACTTGTGGGGTTCTGGGTGGCCAGGGTCATGTCTAATATCAAAAGAATTTTAAAATGCAGCCCCTTACTGGTAGGGTACTTCGTGACTTCAGGGACAAAACCAATCGATGAAACCAATCTAGAAAAAAGGTTCTCGTCCAGGCCTTCTTGTTGTACAACCCAAAGCCTGGCAGCTGGTGTTCATCTTTCCTCTTCAAAGCTGGGGGTTAGCATCTTTATAGATAGGGCAACCCTGATCATAAACCTGATTGCTTTTGCATGGAACATTAGAATTTCCCTATCCCTTCCTACCTTAAATCTGTATGCTTGCTACTTTGCCTTATTAATAAATGTTCGATGTGCCTTCCCTCCCCCCGCCCCCCAAGAATAGGACACTTTCATCTGTTTTAAAAACTTATTCAGGCCAATATTCTTTCTTCTCAGTGATTTTCATAATGGTGTCTGGGCACTTGTCTGCTCCTTCTTGGTGGGCAGAAGATGCTTCTCCTGTTATCTTGACATTTTTTAAAGCTCTTTGTAAAGTTATGAAACCATCCTTTGCTGGAATTAAATTCTCTAGCTTTAGATCCTTCACCTTCATTTTGCTTTAAGTTGACATAATGACATAACGACTTCATTTTTTCTCATATTACAGTTTATAAGTATGCCTTTCTTAAGGCAATCCTGCACCCACATAAAAGCTGCATTTTCAATATGAGATAAAAAGATATTTTGCAAAAAGTGCAGGTTTTTCATGCTTGTTGGTGTACTGCAGTGACAGCTTCATGAATTTCCTGTTCTTTTTTACATTGGTCTTGGGCTGGATTCATTTATTTTGAAATAGTAGGCAACCACAGCTTTAAATCTCAATCTATAGTACATATCTAGCAATTCAACTTTTTCTTATGCTGTGACTTTTCTCTGCTTTTAGTGAGCATTTCCAGCATCACTAGTGGTACTTCATATGGGTTCCATGGTGTTATTCGAATTTACAGTATTACGCTAAACATGATGAAAAATATGCAAGAACAGGGAGAGATCACTTTTTACAATACGCGATTTAATGGAGAGATGAACTGCTCACGTGATTAGCATTATGTGACATTTAAAGTGAATACTCGTAACACTTGAGCTCACTGCAATAGCAACAGGAGGTGGCTACAAAATTATTACAGGAGTACAGTGTATACTATGGTTAATTTTCTGTAGTTATGACAATACTATATCTTTACATTTGTTTACATTTCTCTTGACTGCAAATGGTACCATATACATAGTCTGTGTGTGTGTAAGTTTTAATAAATTTTAACTTTTTATAATTTGTATATTTTATGTTAGTAACTGATAAAATAGACTAATATTTACATATATTTTATCCATTATTTTCATAACATTCTTTTTTTTATAATTTTAATTTTTCAATTTTAGTTGATATTCAGTATTATTTTGTTTGTTTCAGGTGTACAGCATAGTTATTAAGACATTTATATAAGTTACAAAGTGATTCACCTAATTAGTCTAGTACTCACCTGGCACTATACATAGTTATTACAGTATTATTGACTATATTCCCTGTGCTATACTTAACATCCCAGTGACTATTTTGTAATTACCAATTTATGCTTCCTCATCCCTTCACCTTTTTCACCCAGACCCCAACCTGCCTCCTATCTAGCAATCACCAGTTTTTTCTCTGTATATATGAGTCTGTTTTCATTTTGTTTGGTCATTTATTTTATTCTTTAGATTCCACATATTAATAAAAGCATATGGTATTTGTCTCTCTATTTTTTGACTTATTTCACTTAGCATAATACCCTCTAGGTCCATTCATGTCATTGCAAATGGTAAGATTTTATTTTTTTAATGACTGAGTAATATTCCGTTGTGTATATATACCACCTCTTCTTTATCTAATCATCCATCGATGGGCACTTAGGTTGCTTCTATATCTTGGCTCTTGTAAATAGGGCTGCGATGAAAATAGGGGTGCATATATCTTCTCAAATTAGTGTTTTGGTTTTTTTGGATATATATCCAGAAGTGAAATTGCTGGACCATATAGTAGTTCTGTTTTTAATTTTTCAAGGACCCTCCAAATTGTTTTCCTTAGTGGCTGTATCAATTTGCAATCCTACCAACAGTGCACAAGAATTCCTTTTTCTCCACATCCTCGCCAACACTTGTTTTACGATTTATTGATGATAGCCATTTAGACAGATGTGAGGTGATATCTCATTGTGGTTTTAATTTGCATTTCTCTGATGATTAGTGATGTTGAGCATCTTTTCATATGTCTCTTGGCCGTCTGCATGTCTTCTTTGGAGAAATGCCTATCTGAGTCCTATGCCCATTTAAAAATTTTTTTTTGGTGTTGAGTTGTGTGAATTCTTTATAAATTTTGGACGTAAATCTCTTATCAGATGTATCACAGGCAAATATTTTCTCTCGTTCAGTAGGTTGTCTTTTTGTTTTGCTGATGGTTTTCTTTGCTGTGCAAAACTTTTTAATTTGATGTTGTCCCACTTGTTTATTGTTTTCTTTTGTTTCCCTTGCCTGAGAAGATATATCAGAAAAAATATTACTAAGAGCAACGTCAGAGAGTTTACTGCCTGTGTTTTCTTGTAGGAGTGTTATGGCTTCAGGTCTTACATTTAAGTCTTTAATCATTTTTGAGTTTATTCTTGTATATAGTGTAAGAAGGTGGTCCAGTTTCATTTTTTGCATGTAACTTATTCTTAATTTAAAAAATATTTCTATGTTACCTGGTTCATCTGTGAGTTTTTTTCAAATTATCCTAAATCTCCAAAAATTTTATCAATATATTTATTGAAGAAAATTTGCATACAAGTGGACCAATCCATTTCATGCCCATGTTGTTCAAGAGTCAACTCTATTTGGTGGCAGTTGCCTTGATGTGTGAATAAAAGGTTGCAAGGATCACTCAGCTATCTAATTTAAGCAACTGGATGATTTAAGTTGCCATTCAGGAGAAGCAGGTTTAATGGGAGATGGTAATGATTTGCATTTTGGACATGTTTAGTTTCAGATGACAGTGAGAGATCTAAGTAGAAATATCAAGAAGACATTTGGGTGTGCAAATACGTAACTTAAAAGGAAGCTATGGGTGGTAGTTGTAATTTGGATGCCATCCGCATTTATGGTTCTTTGAAGCCATGTTGGTGGGTGAGATTGCCTAGGGAAATGGGTACAGGGAAGAGAGTGCTAGGCTCACGTCCTGAGGACTCCACATTGATAATTTGGGTGGAAGAGGAGAGGGATCCTCTAAATAAGACTAAGCAGGAGCAGCCGGAGGAATAGAAAGAAACCTAGGGGAATTGGTATCCTTATGTTAAGCGGAAAGAACATTTCAAGAAGGAGGCCTGGTTTCACATGCTGCATGACGCTGCTGGTGAAAGGTGAAGACTGAGGTGAGGGTCCATTAGGCTGGAAACATGAAGCACACTGGGAACCTTAGCCAAGAGCAGATTGAGCCGAGGGGTGAGGGCGGAAGCCAGATTAGGGTGGGTTGAGAGGTACATGAGTAGGAAGTGAGGATAAAGAGACTTTTTTCCAAGATGTTTGGTTGTGAAGGAGAGGAGAGAGAAGGCAGCAGCTAGAGAGGGAGAGGAGATCAACAGAAGTTTTCTTTGTTTTTAAGATGGTTGGGTCTAGACAGGAAGGACAGAGT